>NC_136502.1:97524469-97759469 GCF_053919585.1 Euprymna scolopes
TTCAGGAAACATGTTTTTGTTATGCCAATATCGTTGGAAGCCATCAGGATCATCTAGATTGAATTTTTTTCTGGTCAGAAAATAGGACTTTCTTGCACTTCTTAACGTCCCATGTTTGGTATTCACGACCAAACCTGGCTGTTTGTCGTTAGTATCGTCTGATGATTACTTGGCTGCAATCATAATCTGTGGCTGCCTTAATTTGACTAGAAGAAGTCTCCTGTCTTTCACAACAAACCGTCTTATTCTTCTACTCAATGCAGGAGAAATTTTGAGGGGGGGGCTACTAGTGGATTTTGCTTTTCCATAATTCTGTTCTTTAGAAAATTGCAAATTAGTTTTACTATGATTTACCTTAGCTGCGATCACTTGTTGTGACAAACCTTGCTTATAAACATGTAGAACTTGAGCATGCTCAACTTCGGTAAGTTTGCTTACTTTATGCATGGTGACACCTTTATACAGTGATTGCTAATCTGTAACTGAACCAAAAAACAATTTCTACCCCTGATTTTATAATTTTGATCAGGTGTAAAATACCTAATTTTATAATGTCATCCATCATCTCGACGATGATCAGATGGCTTTTGTCATTCCGGCGGGTGAACAATTAAGTTTAATGTCTAATCTACATGCTGGCCTGTGTTCGACAGCTTTTAGAAATTGATATCCAATCTAACTTATTTCTGACCCTGCTACCTCAACTGTTCTAGATTTAATAACCCAAGAATGTGCATTGACTTTTTTTCGTTGTTATCAAACTAATTGTTGTGTCTGCACAAATAATTAACAAGAACACGGAAGTAAAGGTATACAATAATATATTAGGAAGAAAAGTGATATACATATTTACATGTCTTCAGATATACTTCAGTTGGAGATATTCCGACAGGTGGCGTGTTGCATGTCTTACTGGAGGCAGCATAAGCGCCTTGCCTATTTGATGATCGTTGCCGCACTCCCCCAGTATTGGTGATTGATACCTTTATATATCTCACTCACCCGCCTATGTTAATTAGTAGGTGTCTCAACAACACTAATGAAGTCTCTTCTACACTTTACATAAACCTTTACGCAGTGATTGTTAATCTGTAACTGAACTAAAAAAAACAAAAACAATTTATACCCCTGCTTTTATAATTTTGATCAAGTGTAAAATACCTAATTTTATAAAAAAAAATGTAAATTTCTAAATTGAATGTTTAGAATGTAACTTTTTTCCATAACCTTTTAGGTTGTATTATTGGTAACCTTAAGTGGAAGGAGTTTAAAATCTATCCTTAAAAAAAGAAAGATTCTTTTTTAAGATTTTCAAATGGTCGAAAATTTTTGAGGCGATTGATCGAAATCGAGAAACTAAAAAAGAATCATATCCAGAAAAAAATATGCTTATTTTCCCATGCCAAAAACGATTTTTTTTTTGTTATTTTTACTTAATTTTCCATGAATAATGTAAACAATGATATGATAAAATATTTATTAATTTTTAAACTACCAGTAAAACTAAAATTTATAGATCACTCCATAATTGTATTTTTACGTCTACGAATATACCATAACACATTACATAGTTTTTTAAACAGTAACCCGACCATTTCCAATTTAGAAAGTACATTTAGAAATAGTGTGTGTGTGTGTGTGAGTGTGTGTGTGTGTGTGTGTGTGTGTGTAAAAGAGAAGGACGCAGAGAGAGAAATTCTGTTCAGTAAATAATTTATAAATACTTGAAGGGGGGGGGACAAAGCCAGAAGCGACATATAAGATAGGGACGAATAAAAATTAAAATAGTAATAAACAAACTGTTTAATAATGGTAAAGGAAAGAAATAGAAGAAAACAAAAGGAGAAAAGAAAGTCAAAACAAACGTAAAGTAAATCGAACAAAAGATAAAATCAAAGCATAAAAACATTACAGATTTCCGATACGTATAAGACGCATTCTGATACAAAGCATCCTAGACACATAAAGTACCTTCGTGAGAAATTTCAAAAAATTCGGTCCAGCCGTTTCCGAGTCCATAGGTCACGACCTAACACACACACACACACACACACACACACACACACACACACACACACACGCACACAAAGTTTCCTTTTTATAATAGTATATATATATATATATATAAAGAGAGAGATAGATAGATAGAGAGAGAGAGAGAGAGAGAGAAATAAAAAGGAACAAAATGAGTTATATGGTCATCAAAGTTCCGTCATTATTTCGTGACTTCCTTTGGATAAAATAAAGACGAAACGTTGATGAACACATAACTCGGTTTGTTCCTTTTTATTTCTCTATTTTGTTGGAATACTATTTCCATTATTCTCATTATCATATATATATATATATATATATATATATATATATATATATGTGTGTGTGTGTGTGTGTGTGTGTGTGTGTGTGTGTGTGTGTGTATAAAAATGTTGGAACGATTAATCGGAATCGAGAATCGTAAAATCGGAACTTTTGAGAATATCGGAATCAACATCGAAATCGGTATCGGAATCGGAGCAAAATGTTACTTTTAATGCATCTACAAGTAAGCTCCTATCTTTACATCATCAACGCTCTGATCCCCATCTGGCATCAATTGAAATGGATAGCTCTCGACGCCGGGAAGCTCCATGTTTTGATAAGCTTCTCGCATTGGCCTTTACTTCTAACCTGAAATGGAACACGTACATCAAGTCTATTGCTGGAAAAATGGTAGGATCTTCTACCGCTCCAGAAGATATCTCACTGCTGATGCAATTCTCTATCGATATAAAAGCCAAGTACGTCCAAGGATGGAGTACTGTTGCCACATCTGGGCAGGAGCTGCTAAAAGTAGCCTATCCTGCCTTGACAGAGTACAAAATAGGGTTCGGGGCTTAGTGGGGATGCCCTTTTCTCTTCCCTGCAACCTCTCTCCCACAGAAGAGACGTTGTGAGCCTGTCTTTGTTTTATCGTTATTTCCATGGTAAGTGCTCGTCTGAGTTTCAATCCCTGGTCCCCTCGCCAATCTTTCCCGAAAAACACCCCTCTAGCTGAAACCACTGTCAAAAATTTTCCCCACTCTTTTTCTGTGCCAAAACCAAAGCGTAGATTCCATGAACAAAGCTTCTTTCTCAGAAGTGCACGCCAGTGGAAGTCTCTTCCGTTTGCCTTTTTCCCACCTGACTACAACTTGGATGTCTTCAAGCCCAATATAAACAAATTCCTTATGAACTGCCCCCTTAAGTAAGACACTTTATCAAATCTCAACACTAACGTACTGTACACGCGATCACCCTTATCCCCGAGTGGCTTCCAGGTTGATAAATGGTGACCACCTTGTAAAAAGACAAAAAACAAATGTGACAATTTTCCGATGACAAAAAAAAACGGTTCTTTTTATCATCTTTTTAAATGGTTTCGTTTAATGCAAGATCTTCGGCTGCTGATAAAATAATATTTATTTATTTGAAACTACCAGTTAAAATAAGCATCCCCCGCCCCGTATGTGTTTTTCTCTTACATTTGAGAAAATATCTACACGTTTAATAGCGGGAAAAACAATAACTGTATAGTTTAATATTTAAAGACTTATAAAGAATCGGAATCGGAATCGGTAATTGTATCGGAATCGGGAATGTAGTATATATATATATATATATATATATATATATATATATATATATATATATATATATATATATATATACTACATTCCCGATTCCGATACAATTACCGATTCCGATTCCGATTATATATATATATATATATATATATATATATATATATATATAATTGATTATATAATGTTATAAATTGAATTTTAAAATGATTCTTAATGCTGCAATATTCTAAGTTATAAATTTATTATATTTTTTACTAGAATATCTTTCTTTTTGTTTTCCAATTTTAACAACTTACTTTTCCATGTTTAAGCTTAACCATATTATTCTTCATGCTCGCATTTTTCTATTGTAATCCATGATTTTTCCAGAATTCCATGTACGGCACTCGTCTGCTTTAACTAAAATCCCCCAATTATCTCCCTTTCATTCTTTCTATTTGACTTGTTTTTCGAATTAGTAGCACACCAGAATATTTTGTTTTACTGAGCGAAAATTGAAAACTTTTTTTTTCAGTATATAGCTGAGATGGTGATCCATAAACTGTAATAATTGTTTAGAATTTGGTCGAAAATGAGTGAGCACTGAAGCTTTAAAGCAGTTCTAAACGACTAAAACTGCCACTTAACCATATATTCAAACACTACTTAATGTTAAGAACGTCGTATGGAATACCGCCAACCTCGCCATGGTAAAAACGGCTTTCGGAATTGGCTGATGAGGGGGATTGTCAAAGTATTTTCCCCAAATAACTTGATATTCGTTGTCCACATAACCACCCGCAAAGACTATAAACCAGGGGAAAAAATTTGGGGTGGTAGTCTCGAGCGGAGAGATAGACTTGTTTATCGCACGTGTGTATAACAGTGAATGGCAGTGTATAATGCATGTCATTATATCTCGAAAACTACTTGTCCCCGCAAAAGTGAAAGAGATTGATTTATTCAGCATAGTTTACAACCTGTAAAAGTCGTAAGTTTAAAGAAAATTGTGTAGCATATAAATTACTCATCTCGAAAGAATTCCAATAATTAAAATGCTGTTTGTGATTTATTATTGATTAAAATAAATGTAATGAGGGAAAGTAAAGAAAAATGAAAGGAAACAATGATAACGAGAAAAAAAAAGAAACAAATCTAATATATATATATAGGGCTATATGTTTCTCTGTCTGTCCGTCTCCATATTTTCCAACTCTGTCTCTCCCGAAACTAAAAGTCGCTAGGCGCCCCAAATGATTGGCTTGTTTACGGATCTTTCTTTTATGGGTCTTTAGGCGGTTGAAATCATTTTTAAAGGGGTCAAAAATTGGTCAAAATTTAAAAAATTTTTATATTCATTTTTATTTTTTATTTTTTATTTTTAATCGGCTCATATGTGCGTCACGATGGTACAGTGGTTACATCATCTGCTTTGAATGCTTCAGTTTTGCTTTTTGGTTTCGATTCTAGCTGATGGCACCCGGATACCTTTTGTTTTTTACTTTTGAAATCACGACCCAATAATAATATATATGAAATCTGGACATATTAAAATATCATATTTAAGCGTATTTTACGCCCGGACAACCCCCCCCTCCGCTAGTGTAATCTAAACTAGGTATGAAAGAAAGAAAGAAATGGATATAAAGATTAAAAAATGTTTTAATAGCAAAGAAAGCCATGGACAACATGAATTAGAACAAATATATTGAGGAGACTGCCATGGCTGCTGCAAAGAATTTGGGCTTCCCTACCGCGCTAGAAAATTAATCATACATGAGTATATGCTAGATTTCTGCATTTCATACCTGCATGAAGTATTTTCGTTACATCTAGGCTGATACATCAAACCACTTAGACAGGATCTCAAAAAATCACAAATCGAATAATTTCCGCACTATCGGGCAATTTCCAGGATCTGTCCCATCGCCGTAGTTTTGCATCTCTGTGTCTGTTTTACAAGTACTCTGCTGGAATGTGCACTGATTAACTCATAGCAATTCTTGACCTTCGGTAGTGTAGTGTAGTATCTGTTCTTCAGATGCTACACTTCAATTTCTTGTTTTGTCACAGTGAAGGAGAAATCCTTCACGACAGAGACAATTTTTACTTTTTGTTCCTTTCTCCACCTGAAAAAATTGACTTTGGTATCTAACTCTGTCCTGCGGAGAGGCAAAATAGAAGCAAATAGGAACTTATAACACTTGTGCCTCTTTCGGCGTACATGCACTCGACTAACTCAACAAGCTGCAAAATCCCACCTCACCTCACTATTGAGGTCTCTAGATGCCGCAAAATCTTCTAATCTAAAAGCTTTTCCGTCCTCTAGACTTTGGAATTCCTTTTCTCTTACTTGCTTCTTCGACTGTACTTATATGCAGAAGTTTAACTGTAAAGTGCACAGACATCTCCCTACTAATCCCCTAGCATAGTCCCCTGTAAACATAGTCCCAAATAGTAGCCCCTCACGTCCAAGTGACAGTATTTGTAGTTTGGTATGACAAAGAGTAAATATAAAATGAATAAAATCAAACATTCATAATGATTAAAGAAAGAGGATTGAATGGTATAAAAACAAATCACAAATAAAAACGGTTTCTGAATTTTTGAGATGAGGATGAGTTATTTGTATTATTATTTATCGGACTACTGTTCTCATCTTGAGTGTAATTTTCACAACGTTTCGGTCGATGTAATCTCCGACCTTCTTCAGGTGTATCTTGTCGAACTCGAGAATGTTTCTGTCGAACTCGAGAATTTGGACGGAATTTCGAAGGGAACCGTTTATTTACGTCACGGGGATAGCATGCTTTTGTTCCGTCGGCCATGACTGAAAAGAGGTCCCAAGTAATTCGCAAATGCATTTTTTTCGGTCGCCCACAGTGAGGATTGAACCTTCAACCTTCAGGAGAATATCATTTTTACGATTGATTTTTCCCAGTATTCTAACCACTGCGCCACGGGCCCTTGCGGAATAAATTTGTGAATTACTTAGGACCCCTATCCAGTCATGGCTGACGGAAAAAAGAGCATGCTCCCCCCCCCCCATGACGTAAATAAAAGGGTCCGCTAGAAATTAAGTTCAAATTCCCTAGTTCTTCAGAAACATTCCCGAGTTCGACAAGATACACCTGAAGAAGGTCGGAGGTTACATCGACCGAAACGTTGTGAAAATCACACTCAAGATGAGAACAGTAGCCCGATAAATAATAATAATAATAATAATAATAATAATAATAATAATAATAATAATAATAATAATGATAATAATAATAATAAATAAAACAAACAAGATGTAAGAAATGCAGAAATTTGAGCAAAAAAAAAATGAAATGTTAAAAAGGGATTTGGCAAATAAAATAAAGGAATGGATTTATGAAAGAATGAAATGAAGACCGAATTCCACAGAAGGAAATATAGAAAGAAAGAATCAGTTCATAAGATGAAAGAAAGGAGAATGAAGGAGTAAAGACCTCACTTCAAAAATGAAGATGAATGTCCAAAATAAAAATGGCGGGTCACATGGAGACAGCCGAAAACACAACAAGATAAATAAATAAATGATTAAAAAAAAAAAAAGAAAACGAACAGATAAACAAAAATCGAAGGAAGGTTAAATATGCAAATCCCCTTTCACTGCAGCTAGGCATTGTTAAGCCCGGCCGGAGATCGATCGTGCGAACATTCGTAGTTGATGATGATAACCTCCATCCTCACTCCTAACAGGGCTAAAAGACAACCAAGGGTTTGGGTTAGGATTGGTAAATATATTCTGATCAGTTATTTGGGATTCTAGACGTCAAGACATCGTGCCGCTCAAACAACTCCCAAAACGGAAAGACTTGACTGCAATTCACGTGCAGTATATAGCATGCACTCCCGTTTAACACGCAGTTAGGGCATCAGTCTACGAGTTTCTAGAAAGATTTTATTTATAAATTATACACGAGGTCTTTTGGCAAGACGAATTAAAAAAAAAAAAAATTTTACGTAGACTTACACTTTTTATCAGGTTTTTATCTTCTGCAATGTAATATACAATTGCCTGTGTGTATGTTCAACTAAAAGTTATAAACTACAAAACAAACACTCACAAAGTTGATACAGTCTTGATCAGCGTTGCCCTGGATTAAGATTTTTTTACAAAGGGGTCACCACTTTTCAAGGCCCGGAAGCCACTCGAGGATAAGGGTTAATGGGTATACATTAGTCAATGGGATTATAGCGTAATAATCATAAGTAGTGGGAATTTTGTAAATTGGATTACTTGGGGGGGCTGTTCATCAAGAACTTGTTTACATTGGACTTGAAGACAATCAAATTGTAGTCAGCTGGAAAGCAGGCAAAGGGAAGAGAGTTCCACAGACATGCAGTTCTAAGAAAAAAGCTTTATTCATGGAGTCTACATTTAGGTTTAAGCACAGATAAAGAGTGTGGGAAATTATTGATAGTGGTTGTGGCTATTATTGGATACTATCTAAAATTTAGAAAAAGTATTAATTTTTAGAGGTCAACTACGTCATAAAGGAGAGGTGAAAAACTTACATAATAATAATAATAATTCTGATTTCGTTTATCAGCGTCTCTTTGGAAAGGGATGGGATTCATTTCCAGAGGATTTCTCTCAATCTCGGCTTCAAACCAGGAGCTTCAAAGTAAGGATGTTGGTGGTACTTACAATAGCGGAGGTCTGAAGGCTGCCTAAAACATCGGGGATTTGTAGCTTTTTTCAATTGTCCTTGCAGATGGCTTGATACTATTCCTAGTGTAGCAACTACGACCGGGATTATTTGTGTTTTAACCCCGTGTATACGCCTTATCTCCAAGGCCAATAATAATAATAAAAATAATAATAATAATAATAATAATAATAATAATAATAATAACTGTTGTTGTTGTTGTTGTTGTTGAGATGGATGTGGAAAAACAATAAACATGTCATATGTACGTTTAAATACTTTCTACTTTGTTATTTATGGTCCCGGACAACATCGGACATCCCTGCTAGTTAAAAAGAGACTTTATATTACTGGAAGTTAGGTTTCAGTTAATAACCGCTCCCACTTCAGTCTCCAATATTTAGCGACGTTGCCAGTCAAAGATGGATCAAATTCTCATTAAATAATCTGTAGGAAAGACGACACTTGCTGATGTACTTGTGGGGAATAAGTAAAAAAAAGTGTCCATCAAATAATGTGGAGCGAGAAATAACGTCTAAAAATCAACGTAAAACACATCTCGAATTAGAAGAATCCATACGAAAAACCTAGATATTTAAAAAGCGTATAAATCTATATAATATGCTGTTCGTTCTTTTCTTAGTTAATCTGTACATCACGCTTGATAAAATGCCAAATGCAAAATTTGAAAGCCAAACTGCTTATTAAAAAATGGCCAAAATCGCGGAACCTGGCTTTAAAACGGCCAATCTGGCAACGCCGTACAAGAATATGGGAGTGACCTCTTTTTGATGTAGCCTCCTTTTTAATATCATTATAATTATTTATATTTTATATAATTATTTATTTAATTATAATAATATATGATCATTTTCGTGTGAGGAAGGGAGCTCGTAGTAAGCAGCGATTCTTCACAGAAGAAATGTCAGGAAAACTTTACATGCAAAAATGGAACATTTGAAAGAAAGAAGGCAAAGATGCAAGCCTTGTCTGCTAAGAAATGCTGGACTGAAAGAGTAATTTATTTGTCTTTAACAATATGATTTCATTATTTGTATTGAACTATGTAGCACAATATTATTTGTTTAGTATTTAGTATCACGTATTATTTTGTTTCATTCTACTCAGTTCTATATTTAAAATACAATGGACACTATTTTCAGAGAAGTAATTGGTGCAGATTATTATGTTTTGTGCCACCCAGAAAAATATCAGCTTTATCAAAATATGTCTGTCGATTCAATATAATTCTCATTCCGTGGGATTTCCATGGCCTCTACTAGTAAATAAGTAATGAACTTAATTTCGCTAGGTTGTTTATTATTTGAGTATAAATTCTATGAGAAAGAAAGATGACATTAAATTGCAAGCAGCTCTTAGATTTGAGACGGGAAGTTATTAGCAGACGCTGCCAGTGAGGAACGCTATCTCCTTGTAACCACGTTACGAAACCGATTAGCGTAACTAGTCCGGGGGGGTTGTGTTGTCGGTATCGACACAAAGACGCTAACACTAAGTCCCAGTGGCTATATTTTTATCTTCGTCTGGTTATGGACTATTAAAAACGTTGCCAGAAACTCACTGGCCACTGTAACCACTACTTTGATTTTCTGAACACACAAAACGCGCACCAACCTAAGTTCGGTGGTAATAACTTTAGCACGTTAGCTGTTCGTCGTCAGGTGCAGTGGTTGAGTTCTTCGTAGGTGATTCGGTGAATGAACGCTTTGCTCTATTCAGTCTGGTCTTCTGGACTCAACGAACATAAACTGTTTAAGTATGCAGGACTTTTAAACTTAAATTCTTGCAGATCGTTTCACGGTAAGAGAAGGAAGAAAGAGCTTATTTCTTTTTTTTTTTTTACATAGGCACCACTTATCAAGGCCAAGAGGCCACTCGAGTATAAGGGTTAAAGAGTGTGCAGCAGAAATTGGACAATATAGTAACCGTTAGTAATGGAGATTCGGTAAATTTGTTAACTCATATGGAACGGCTCATCAAAAACTTGTTTACGTTGGACTTGAAGACAACCATATTGTAGTCAGCTGGAAAGCAGAAAAACGGAAGACAATTCCATAGTCGTGCAGTTCTAAGAAAGAAGCTTTGCTCATGGAATCTACGCTTAGGTTTAGGCACAGATAAAGAGTTGGGGAAACTAGTGATAGTGTTTTCTGCTAGACGAGTGTTTCTTGTGAAAGTTTGGCGAGGGGGGACCATAGAATGGAGCTCAGTCGAGCGCCTGTAATGAAAATAACGATAAAGCAGAGACAAACTCGCAACATCTCTTCTGTAAGAAAGAGGTTGCAGGGAAGAGAAAAGGACACCCCCACAAGGCTACGAAGTCTATTTTGAACTATATCAAGGCAGGATGTCCTTTCTAGCAGCTCCTCCCCAGATGTGGCAACAGTACTCCATCCTTGGACGCACCTGACTCTTATATAGATAGAGAATTGAATCAGCAGTGATATATCTACTGGCTCGATAGAAGGATCCCACCATTTTTCCAGTGGCCTTGGCAACGGATTTATGTATATGTTCCATTTAAGATCAGGAGTAAAGGTCAAGCCCAGAAGCTTGTCAAAACATGAGGCCTCCTCAAGACGAGAGCCATTCATTTCAATTGATGCCAGATAGGGATCAGAGCGTTGATGATGTAAAGATAAAAGCTTGGTTTTAGATGCATTAAAAGTAACCAGCCACCTCTTTCCCCATTGTACCACTTGCTCAAGATCAGAGGAGAGAGAATCAGAGAGAACTTGGTCGTTTACGGTCTTAGATGTGCTACCATAGATAGTAGTGTCATCAGCATAGATGTCTACGAATGATGTAAGGATGTGATTTGGAAAATCATTAATATAGATCAGGAAGAGAGTTGGGCCCAGAATGGACCCCTGGGGGACTCTAGCATTAATACTAAGAACTTCTGATTTTTACCCATCAACCACTACTCTTATGAACCTATCAGAGAGAAATGATTTAATAATTAAGAAGCCATTTCCAGCTATACCTTAGCTGGAGATCTTGTGAAGTAAACCTTTATGCTATACTCTATCAAAGGCCTTTGATATGTCAAGAGCAATTGCCCTAGAAAGTAGCCTCCGTCGAGAGATTCGCTAATCCTATGAGATATAACTGTAAGCACATCTGCTGTAGATACAGAACAACGGAAACCATATTGCGTGTCACTAAGAAGGTTATTTTTGCTAAGATGGTTGATTACTTCTCTATTTAACACATATTCCAGCAACTTACTCATGACGCACAGGAGACTTATTGGCCTGTACTGTGAGGGAGATGACGGATCACCTGAATTCTTAAATACAGGGCATACTGATGAGATTTTCCAGGGTGACGGGAAGCAATTCTCCTTAAGACAACGTTTAAACAGTTTTGTAAGGATGGGCGCAAGTTCTGGTTAAAGTCTTTTGAGTACTATAATTGGAATACCGTCAGGGCCGGTTGCTTTACTGGAATCAAGGTTTTTGATTAGCTTGGCAACATCACGTATAGATATTTGTATATCACATAGCATATTTTCTGATACAGGAGGAAATATTGGAGGTTAGCAGCCTTGGTCGCAAAGATTAGAATTGGCTGCAAAGTTTTTGGCAAAGAGTTTGGCTATGTCTGATGCTGATGAGATTACCTCAGGTCCATTTATGAGGGTTGGGATAGAGCACACGCTTCTGTTCAGGATTCTGTTTACTATTTGTCAAAACTGGTGGGAACCAAGCCGCTGCTCAGCTACTTTGGATTTGACAGACTGAGCATACAACTCTCTTGCGTTCTTTATTACTTTTTTACAGTGGTTGCTGGCAGTTCTGAAAGCGGCTTTAGTCTCAGTACATCTATTACGTTGGAAGCAATGGAAAAAGTGATTTCTATGCGCAATGGCAGCAGTACATTCCGGAGAAAACCACGGCTGGCTGTTAGGTTTTTGTTGGATTTTTTTTTTCGAGGGTATTAAACGGTCTATACCTACAATTAACCATTCTGTCAGGTCTGATACTATAGAGGACACATCCTTTTTAAACATGGAACGCAGAGATAGATCTGATATAAATGTTCGGAAGCTATCCCAGTCGGCCATAGAGTACGATGGAGAGGTACATCTGAGGACTTATTACATTTCATTTTTATCTTAACTGATACAACTGAGTGGTCGGAAAATCCAAGTGGAGATAGAAAAGAAGCTGAACGATGTTTAGGTCAAGTTGTGAGAAAGAGGTCTAGGAGACTTGCATACTGGTCGTCAGAATCGGGAACACGGGTGGGTTCGTGAACAATCTGAGTGAGGTCATAAGCAATGGAGAAATCATGACAGAGACTCCTCTCATTATCGGTCTTGTTTGAGTGAGTTAACCATTCCACATTGTGAACATTGAAGTCTCCACAGACATGAATCTTAGCTGAAGGATAAGCTGATAGGGCGTGGTCAATTTTCTCAGCTATGCTTTTAAAGATAGTAACTCCGCTGTTGCGGGGGCGATAGAGAGCAAATATAAATGCAGTAGTTTGAGCTAGTGCAGCCGGAAGCACATATAGGGTAAGTTAGGATCTTCTCTGGAGAGTTCCCTACCACATGGAAAGCCATCTTTTATGTAGGCACATATTCTATGCCCATAGCTTTTCCACTTAGCTCTTTCAGGGACTCTAGCCCTGGACAGTCAGCCCCAAAAGATGACCTGCCTCGTTTGAGGCCAGCAGACCAGTGTCACTTATCTTTTTTTTACCTAGGCATCACCACTAATAAAGGCCGAGAGGCCGCTCGAGGATAATTGTTAAAGAGTGTACAGTAATAAAATTGGATAATATAGTGATCATTAGTAATGAAAATTCGGTAAATTTGTTAACTTAAGTGGAACGGCTCATCAAGAAATTGTTTACATTGGACTTGAAGACAACCATATTGTAGTCAGCCGGAAAGCAGGAAAACGGAAGACAATTCCACAGGCGTGCAGTTCTAAGAAAGAAGCCTTGCTCATGGAATCTACTTTTAGGTTTAGGCACAGATAGGGGGAATTATTGATAGTGTTTTCAGCTAGACGAGTGTTTCTTGTGAAAGTTTGACGAGGAGGGACCATAAATTGGATCTCAGTCGAGCACTTGCATGAAAAGACTAAGTGCTAGGAAGAAAATTATATAGAAAATAAAAAGAAGAAATAAGTTATTAAGCAGAAAAATTGAGACGAAGTTATTTACTAAGGTACACAAAAAAGTTGAATAGAGTTGTTAATCAAGGTGTGGTTGGAAATCCTCGTATACGTTACGTTTGATTTAGAAGCAAGTTCTCTCATAGTTGTGCGTGGATTAGCTTCGACTAAGGCTCTTAATGGATCGTTGTAAACATCTGATGGCCGACCACTACGGTTTCCATCTTCAAGGTTCTCGTCGCCGCCACGAAATTTCTTAAAGCATCATTGTGCTGTGCGTTAAGTAGCGTATCCTGGGCAAAGGGTTCTGTTGATATTGCGAGCTGTTTCAACAGCTTTTCGGCCTAGCTTGAATTGAAATAAGAAAATTGTGCGAATTTGCTTTTTCCCTATCTTGTATTCAATGTTCCGAAAAGACATAATTGTTTTAAAACGATTGTAATTTGAACGATTTCAGCGGCAAACGCGCTTGAAAATGATATATAAAGTAAAGGTATTATAACGAAAACTTATTGTAAAATACATCATTTTAAATCAAAATTAAGAATTCCGCAAGAACTTTCTTATCAACCTAATAGATACGATTATAAAAATAAATTGTTTATGGGCGGTCTTTGGAGTGTCAATGAGCTTTGCGACACTTGAAGACAGCTGGGAAAAGTTTAAAGACGGTTTTGGGTTTGCAACAGTTGAAAAAATATGCCAGTTGAATACTCTTGAAGGTATACTGTGGTTCAGACCAGATCGACAGAGTTTTAGATCAAGCCCATCTAATATTAACTGACGAACACGACCAGGAGAACACGTAGCTTCAGGCCTTAGCATATATAGGATCGGTTGTGCCACACACATTCATCCAAATGATATTTTTTTTTTACAAAGGAATCACAACTTATCAAGACCCAGATGCCACTCGAGGGTAAGGGTTAATGGGTATACATTAGTCAATGGGATTATAACGTTTTTAACATAGGTATTGTGATTTTTGTGAGTTGAATTATATAGGGGTACGGTTCATCAAGAATTTGTTTACATTGGACTTGAAGACAATCAAATTGTAGTCAGCTGGGAAGCAGGCCAAAGGAAGAGAGTTCCACAAGCGTGCAGTTCGAAGAAATAAGGTCTGCTCATGCAATCTACGTTTATGTCTAGGCACAAATAAAGAGTGTGGGAAATTATTTGTGCTAGACGAGTGTTTTTTTTTCAGTTTGTCGATGGGGGGCATAGATTGAAGCTCAGACGAGCACCTGCCATGGAAATAACGATAAAGCAGAGACAGACTCGTATCGTCTCTTCTGTGGTAAAGAGGTCGCAGGGAAGAGAAAAGTGCACCCCCCATTAAGATACGAAGTCTGTTTTGAACAATGTCAAGGCCGAATAAGCAGCTTCTAGCAGCTCCAGCCCAGATGTGCAACAGTACTCCATCATTGGCCGTAATTGGCTTTTATATAGGTAGAGAATTGCATCAGGAGTGAGATATCTATTGGAGCGGTAGAAGGATCCTACTATTTTCCAAGCGGCCTTGGCAACGGATTTGATATATGTTCTATTTCAGATTGGGAGTAAAGGTTAGGCCCAGAAGCTTATCAAAACATGAAGCCTCCCCAAGAAGAGAGCCAATCATTTCAATTAATGTCAGATGGGCACCAGAGCGTTGATGATGTAAGGATAGAAGCTTGGTGGCGGAGTTTGTGTTTTTGAGCTTTGTTCCGTTTTATTTATTTATTTATTTTTTTAATATTTGTAAACCACTTCGAAACCCCTCGGCAGCCGTCAATGTGAGAGAGACGACGACATGGCAGACTAGAAAACGAGAGAGAAGTTTGCGGAAATAGTGTTAGGGTCGACGTTTGCTGTCAACCTGAGGAACCATGTGTTATCACCTTCGTTGTTCCGACGGACGAACCCGCATCTGATTCTATACCACGCGACGGTAACCATTCCTACAGTCCTGCACCGCATTCTATGATTAAGAGAGGCTGAGCTCACGGTTAGTTACCACAATCAGTGGATAAGATCATTAGAATCGGTGATATTTATAGGAAATCTATGGATGGGGATTTTGTAAGCGGCAATTTACCATCCCAAATAAATTAACTTTTTTTTTTCTTTTTTCTATTTACAATCTAATTTGAGACCCTCTGACGAAAAACACATAATAGAGCTAATTTTTAGTGTATATATATATATATATATATATATATATATATATATATATATATATATATATATATAAACACATCGTAAAATATCCATAATTACCGAAGTGGATCATTTCCCAAAAAAGAGCATTTTGAATTTCAGAGAAATTTAATGAAGTTGAAACTTAAAAAAAAGAAGAAAAAAAAAGAAAGAAAGAAAAAAAGAATTCGGAAAAAATTATTTAGATTCGTAATTTGCCTATGCATAAATTGCTGAAAGAAACTCTGTGTATACAAATATCTTCACATAGCTATACGTATACATGTGCTTACATGTACACACCAATATATATATATACACGGAGACACATTATATATATAGATGTTATCTATCTATCTATCTATCTATCTATCTCTCTCTCTCTCTCTCTCTCTCTCTCTCTCTCTCTCTCTATATATATATATATATATATATATATATATATATATATATATATATATATATATATATATATGGGGGCGCGTATGTGTATTATTATTTCATGTTTCCATATCAAATATATTATATACTATAAGGAGATATAGATATTTAGTATATACTAGCCTGTGTGCCCAGCGTTGCACGGGTGTTTGGGGATGGTTGTAGACCAAAAGAAAAAAAAAGTTATAGTAGACAGGCAGGCTCGAATCCGTACCGCGAAGGAAGAAAAGAACGTGGGGAAAAAACGTGACGTCTTTGCTTTTGCGCCCATCGCCAAACTGGAAGTGGCGCAGGTTTGAAATAAGGTTAGACAATCGAAAAGATGGTGATGACTTTCGAAAATATCGGCGAAAAAATCGATGCCTCCCTTTAGAAAAGTGCCCAGTTGAGGGTGAAGAAATTATTGTTTTTAGCCAATATTTCGATATTTGTCATCCGAAGGGTCGAGCTGCAGCATGATATCGATTTCGTGAAAATCCGTCGCTCTGTCGAAAGTTTTAGGCATACATACATACATACATACATACATACGTACATACGTACATATATACATACACACATCTATTTAAACAGAGAGGTGAGATGCATATTATATATGAAAAGCGACAAAGAAAAGAGACTGAGAGATAGGTAGATAGATAGATTCATAATTGCTAACAGTTACATATATAAAAAAGTAAATACACATATCACAGATGAAGAAAAACAGGCAGACGGCAATAAGATAAGTCAAAACACACACACACACACACACACACACACACACACACACACACACACACACACATATACACCCACATATACACAAAGGGGCATTCCATAATGAATGCCTCCTATTTTTATTACATCCGAATGGTTTATACGGGATTACAAGTTGCATTCTTATGATAAGTAGACTGGTGTATTAAAGGTTCATCTCACTGTTGCAGATATTGACGGGGTACGACATAAAAAGTCAAAGCCCGTCATGGACTACAATGCGTGTTCCAGACGTTTATGACTAAGGCATCAAAAGAAGCTGGCAAACGTGCATTGAGGAGGATGGTGACTATGTAGAAAAATAAATTCGGGACACAAAATGTTGCTCGTTTTAATGGTTCCACTCTCGTTTTTGTAGCTCTTTAATTTTTGGAGTTGTTTTTAGTTAAAAAATAGGAGACAATTTTTTTTTGTTGAATCGCCTTCGTAAATAATGAGAGATTATATATATATATATATATATATATATATATATATATATATATATATATATATATACGTTTTATTTTTTATTACCGTATCTTTCTGTGAAGTTACATTATTGTTCGAACAGAAAGATACGGTAATAAAAAATAAAACGCATATTTGCTCTACAACAGTATTGAGCACTTTCTTCAGTTTTTATTAATTATCATTTCCACTAAATATATATATATATATATATATATATATGTGTGTATATATTAATATTTGTATATATATATATACATATATATATGTCTATATATATAGACATATATATATACATATATATATATATGTCTATCTCTCTCTCTCTCTATATATATATATATATATATATATATATATGCGATTACTTCATTTAATCACATAAATTAATATACAAAGATATACTTTTATGCGTAACTTTTTGAGTATTTATTTCGACACTGCTCAATATATAGGTAGAGCTTGGTAGTAAGTTATGAAAATATATATGGCAATTAAGTTACACAGAATATTCCGCGTTTCATTCTCGTGAGAATTTGTCAGGCTTATGCGAGAAGTTGTTATATGTTTATATATACGCGCATGCTATTAAGTTTATTGATAAGCCAATCAGCTTTATAGCTACCACCGCGCCCATCCTAATCAGCCAGTGAGCAGGCACTTACAGGTCAAAGGGAAAATTGACTTACATTTCACCCCTTCTCTTTTGTTGTAGTAAGCTGTCCTACTTTCTGTCTTAGTTAGCTGGATTTGATATTTTGTGCTTTTTTTTCTATATTTCAGATATTATGTTAGTTTTATATTTATGTTGAGCGATAGCCACAACTTTTCGCATAAGCCTGACAAATTATCACGAGAATAAAATGCAAAATATTCTGTGTTGCTTAATTGTCATATATATTTTACTAACTATATATATATATATATATATATATATATATATATATATATATAGTCTCATTTGTAGTATTATGGATTTTACTGGGTTTATATGATTCAGTAAGCATATATATATATATATATATATATATATATATATATATGATTGCAACGTCTTGTCAGACGAGTGCCACTCCCTCAGACCATGAGCCCAAAAATGACTTTTTTTTTCTTTTTTTTTTTTTAGTCTTCGAGACTAACCACCCTCCTCACCAAACAAGTCTGGTGGGGGAACCAGTTTAGTCGCCGGTGACCCGACCATGAGGCAGGCAGTACTACGTTACATGTTACCAGTAGCATATGACATTACCTGACACAATATATATATAGTTGAAATCCAAAAACTTTCAGAATCTTAGAGAATATATAATTATTTGCACAGCCAGACAACGATTATATATATTCTCTTACGTTCTGAAAGTTCAATTGCTTATTGCTCGCTTGTTGAACTTGTCGTGATGACATCCTAAGCGAGTATAAAAATTCCTACTTGTGAGACATCGGCTTGGATTTTAGTTAGTCGCAATGATCACATCTCTTATTCGAGACGAAGTAGGTTCATTTCACTATTGGATTTCGCCGCGGTTCGTGTTAGTTAATAGACCTTTTGTGTCTGGCGGTTTTGTTCAGTTGATAGAGTGCTCGGTTTCGAATCCCAACTTCGTATATGTCTACCTGATGTACCAAAATAATGGCGAAACTTAAATCCTAGACTTCCGGTTTGTTTGTTGTCATATCTCTTGTGCGCTGCTATGTTGTCTGGCTGTGGAAATAATAATATAGACATTTGTTCATGCTGATGTAATATATAATATTCTGACAGGGTGACACCCCTTTGTTTGCCTATCAGACACAATCGATATGGTCTCCAGAAAACCTTCAGGCGCATGCATCTTTTTTGTTGTTGTTGTTGTTTTTTTATATATAATATTTTGATATATGCATCACACATATTATTTTATTTTAATAAAAAACGAATGAATCCAATAAAGACAAATAGCTCACTACGACTGCATTGTATTTTATTTACAAATCCACGATGCGTTTGTCTAGCATCTGGCGGATAGTGATGGCCTGACCTTTGTATCTTTCGACAATTCAGCGCCTTTGTGAGAAGGACACTCAAGAAAACCTGCGGCTTATACGGTTAACAGTTATTTTGCACTTGCTTGCTATTGGATTCTTAGTGTGGATGCTCAGAGAGTGATACATGTGCCGTACAAGCAGTTATCATTGAGGTAATTTTCTGCCTGTGGCGATAGAGGCTAGGCGACGTGTACAAACCTAACAAGTTGGAAGTATGTAGTCACAAATCTGCACAGGCGGCTAAAATCTTATCTTAATGCCGCTGTTAGTTTTAAGGGACAGAAATTAGTTTCGGTGGGGCTTTTTTGCGACTGTGCAGCCTTTTTTAAGAAGCATCGCTTTTCAGCCATATCATGGGAGAAGTCTAGAAAAGATGACCTAAAAATCGTCTGTTTATTTTCAACTGATCAGTTACCTGCGGCTAAATGTTGTTCATTTATGCAGAGGCAACAAAAGTAAAAAAACAAAAAAAAAAACAATGTGATTTATTCTGACAAGAAAACTCAGGTGAATATTGCTATCTAGAACGTAAGGATACTGTTTGATATGAAAGAGTCGGTGAATCCAGAGTGAAAAACGGCTATTGTTGCCAGAGAATTAGCTAGATATAACGTGGATATTGCTGCTCTGTCTGAAACCCTTTTTAATGCTGAAAAAAGGTGCAGGGTATACGTTTTTCTGGAAAGGCAACCCCAAGGGAGTAAAAAGGGAAGCAGGGGTTAGTTTTGCTATCAGGACAAAGACCACATCTCAGTTAGAACAACCATGTGGAATTAGTGATCGTATCATGTTAGTGGGGGTACCTTTTACCTTGTGATCGTTACGTGTCAGTTATCTCAGTATATGTTTAAATAGGGGCATATACTGAGATAACTGACACGTAACGATCACAAGGTAAAAGGTACCCCCACTAACATGATACGATCACTAATTCCACATGGTTGTTCTAACTGAGATTATTATGCTTTGAATTTATATATATTTAATTATTATGGATTTAATTATATATTTAATATACACTTAATAATATATTCAATTATTATACATTTTATTCTATAATTTATTATTATGCATTTTATTCTATAATTAATTATTATGCATTTAATTATATATTTAATTATATATATTTAATTATTATGATTTTAATTATCATATATTTAATTATTATGAATTTAGTTATATATTTGATTATTACGAATTAATTACATATTTAATTATTATGCATTTAACTATATATTTAATTATTATATATTTAATTATTATATATTTAATTATTATGCATATAATTATTATATATTTAATCATCATGCATTTTAATATATATTTAATTATCATGTATTTAATTATATATTTAATTATTATGCATTTAATTATGTAGTATTTGGAATTCCAGCTTAAATGCTATCTAGGTAGTTGTAAAAATAGCAAATTATGTAGGTATATGTTTGATTCCCATCAGCGAGTGTAGTGGAGTTACAGAGGGTTAGATTTAACTTCATCAAAGTCAAGTTTACCTAGTTAGAATGCACCGGAAATTAGGGGTGACGTGCTCCGGAAATTAGGGGTGATGGGAATTGTGGTCGTAGTCTTCCGGTCTACTAAAAAAAACTCGATACAAAAGCGTTAGCTACTTTATACATTGTGCCGCGGCAAGATCTAAAACCAGCATTGATTTTCTGGGATGATAAAGGGGCAAATTCATTTCAGCAGACGATTTAACAACATCTTTCCTAAAAGTTTTTCCCACTAATCCAAGCAAGCTAATACCTCTATAATGAACACACTCAGATTTTGACCCCTTTCCTTTATCAATGGGGATTAGCATTTCATCAATCCAATTTTGAGAGATAGTATTACCATATCAAACAGCGAAGATTAGTGTATGGACTACGTTAATAATGCTATCACCTGCAAATTCAACAGGTATCAGATCAAGTCCAGGTGCTTTTTCCTTATTAATCTCTGTTAATGTGCTTTTGGTCTCATCAATGATGGGATCAGTCATCATCTAATCAACAATCTCCTTTTGAGGGACACTATCAATAACTTTATCATATATTACAGACGGATTATCAAAAAAAATTTCAAGAATAGTCTTTCGATCGTTCCATGAACCTCTCAACGGTGTTGAAAAGGGCAGAACCGTCTTTGGATTTTACAGGTACAAATGCTGAAGGTTGTGGTACAAAATCTTGTCTGATTTTGTAAAGAAATCTTTTTAATTTTTGTGGTCATAATCTGTCTGGATGTCTGCTGACAAATTGGCCCACCACTTTGTCTTAATTCGGCTTTTCTTACGCTGTACTTTTCATCTTGCATCTTTATATATTTTTCCTGCAGTTATTTTAGCTGATCCATTAGAACCTAAACATCTCATGAGCCTTTTATCTTTTCCAAAAGATTTATGGTTGTAGAGTCATTTTCATCAAACCATTCCCTATGTTTGTTTTCTTAAAGCCAAGAATTTCGACTTCTTTGTTATATACTTGTGACTTGAATCATTCTTAAGTTCCGTTAAATGAGATATTAATAAATAAGATATTAATAAATGAAATATTAATAAATGAAATATTAATAAATGAGATCCTAAGAGTTTCACACACTTCCTTATTTTTTAACTTGGAGACATCGACGCGTTTTTACTCTATTGACCTTTTTCCTTGTATACAACTTAAGTTTGGCACGAACAAGATTGTAATCAATGTCAGTCTGCATCCCACATAACTCGTAGAGTACACATATCTTAAACACGTTTGCGCATGATAACATAATCAAGAATATGACCATGTTTTAATCTAGGGTGTCTCCAAGTTTCCTTGTGAATGGGTTTTTGTTGGGAGAAAGTGTTATATACTGCAGGATAATGTTTAGTGCACAACTACAAAAGAAGAATCCCATTATCATTTGCTTCACCAAGGCCATATTTTACCAAGACACCCCAGGTGTTATAATCACTTCTATCTCTCGCATTACAGTCTCCAAACAACAAAATCTTATCTGCTTTTGGTGTCCCTTTGATACAATTCCCTAAATCTTGATAAAACTCCATTTTGACATCCTGCCTTCTATCGATAGGAGGAGTTTAAAGGATGTGCATTCAGATAAAGAGTCTTTGGCCATTGCTATTGGTGATAGAGAAGGTTTCTTGTATTATTGAAGGAAACAAGTTTAGTCTTAGCAGCATTGAATGTGACCATCCATTTTTGTCCCTATTCCACTACACATCGGATGTCATCCTCTTGTGTTTTTGTCATTTATCTAGATATGTGTTCATTTGTTTTCCTGTCGTGTCGGTTATAGAGAGTGGTGTCATCAGTATATATATCCATCTCACAGACAATTTTGTCAGGGAGGTCATTTATGAATATTAGAAATAATAGGGTCCAAGTATAGACCCCTGAGGCACTCCAGCATTTATATCATATCAAGATGTTTGGTTCAAATATATAATTAAAACCCGAGTGAACTTTAATATATCTCTAGCTGATCCAATTTCAATTGAAAAATGTGTGAACGAAGGTGATATAGTTGCTCCTATATTATTTTACATATATTTCGCTGTAATACTGGTGCATGCTTTTAACAATTGCAATAATTAGGTGAAGTTTCGGTTTCGCACATAAGGTAAACTTTTTAACCTTAGGCGTCTCAATGAAAAAGTCGAAAACTTTTCAGAACCTTGTTCTTGAACTTTTATACGCATATAATGCAAACCTTGTTTCACATTCAGACTGACACACAGAACTTGAATGACTACTGGGAGAACTTGAATGCCTACTGACGAGAACTTGAATGCCTACTGGGGAGAATTTGAATGCCTACTGGGGAGAATTTGAATGCCTACTGGGAGAACTTGAATATCTACTGGGAGAACTTGAATGCCTACTGGGGAGAACTTTAATGCCTACTGGGGAGAACTTGAATGCCTACTGGGAGAACTTGAATGCCTACTGGGGAGAACTTGAATGTCTACTGGGAGAACTTGAATGCCTACTGGGGAGAACTTGAATGCCTACTGGGGAGAGCTTGAATGCCTTCTGGGGAGAACTTGAATGCCTACTGGGGAGAACTTGAATCCCTACTGGGGAGAACTTGAATGCCTACTGGGAGAACTTGAATGCCTACTGGGAGAACTTGAATGCCTACTGACGAGAACTTGAATGCCTTTATTTAACTTCTTACCATCAACCATCATCACTAGGTCTGGAAGCTGTTTCCACAGACTTCCGGCCATGTTTGAATTCACGATGCCAGCGTTTTACAAGGTCATATGATGGGGCATTGTCACCATAAGTTTCTTTCATTTCATCAAAAGTCTCATGTGGTGTGCGTCCTTTCAAATACAAAAATCGGATCACTGCTCGACATTCAACAGGCTCCATTCCACACCCGACTCAGTTCAAACATCTATAAAACAGAAATCACAATTAATTCAGAGTTGTAATTTGCCACATAACCCGTAGAGATAGAAATCATTGCACATGCAAAATCTCAGCTAGATTAGACAACTGGAAGTGGGTCAGGGGCATTACTTATTGCACGCCCCTTTGTGTGTGTGTATATATATCGATATATATATATGTGTGTGTGTGTGTGTGTGTGTGTGTGTGTGTGTGTGTGTGTGTGTGTGTGTGTGTGTGTGTGTGGTACATGTAGAATACAGATACAGGGCTGGATTAGGTGTGTAAGGAACGGCATCTTTCCCTCATCAGTCAATCGGCTAATCCAATTAATAAACCGGTAGAATGATAAGAGGGCGATGTCAAGATTTATCGCTGTGGACTGAATTACAAATCGAACTTGAAACTAATAGATTTCAGATATTTGCTATGTTTACTTGTTTACTTGTCGTGCTACTAAGGTTATACTAAGTACTGTTCTCATCTTGAGTGTTATTCACACAACGTTTCTATCGATGTCGCCTCCAACCGTCTTTAGATGTATTTTGTTGTACTCGGGCGTCTTCCTGTCGAACTCGGGAATCCGAACGGAATTTCAAACTCAACGTCCAACCATCAATCCTTTTTAATGCTTATCCATTAGTGGGTACAATAGACAGAGATACGATGAACTGGTAAAAAAAAAAACAAAAAAAAAACGTATAACAATTAACTGTCATCAAAGACAAGGTATATTACTCCTCTACTTAGCTGGTTGAGTTTCTAGCGTTTTTACTTACTTTAAGCTAAATGTACTTATATTCGAAAAATCAAAAAACAAAACGTAAATATGTTTGAAAAAATATTAACAAAACTATCTTGATATTTTGCACAAATATATAAGTAAGCAGTTTTGAAAAATAGCGGAAGTATTGTATCCATTTTGTGCTTCCATAACCAAATTGACGGACCTGATGACGTGTTTGAAAGTTAGGGTCTGGTTTTATGCACGAATACCGATTGTTTTAACACCGATTATCTGCGCTACAGTTTAAACGTAAATCTCATTTATATAGGGAAACAATTATTTGTTATATACTTGTTATATATATATTTTATTTAATTTTCTTTTTTGGATTAATTCTCGAGATTGTGCACACGTAAACTTTTTTGGGGGGAATAAATTTGTACATTCGGTCTACCTCCACAGTTTTCTTAAAATGACGACTATGCTGATTAAAAAATCTCATTAAACTTTGCTTCTTTCCTACGGACACTGCCTTCCCCCATTTTTTTTTCTTTTTTTTTTTTTTTAGTATTTGCGGGTGGGTATGCTGACAACGATTAGCATAGTTAGTTAGGGTTTGTCTATTCCGAAAGCCGTTCTTTACATGGAAAAATTGGATGTGTTTATTCCAAAAGCCGTTCTTGAGATGGGGAGGTTGGTGGTGTCTGTTCATAGAATTACAATACTCAAAGAAATGAAGTGAAAAAAGCCGTAATTGTGTTGTTTTACACAGTAAAAAGACGACATTAACTGAAATTTAATTTAATACTATTGGTGGAAAAGAAGACTTGAACAGCAAACGGAAACAGCTAGGACTGTTACCACTGATTTCAATCACTCTAAACAGTTTATATACAGTGAGAATCCTTAACTTCTAAAATATCTGTTTTCATTTTCCATTATTATTCTAATGGACCATTTTTCTAATTTCATTAATTCATACTGATTTATGCATTCCCTTCATTAGAATATATATATATATATATATATATATATATATATATATATATATATAGGGCGGCCCAAAAGTAGGTTTATTATTATTAAACTACCTTTTATATGGTTGAAGTTACTTGCTAATTAAAATGCACAAGCAATATAAAATACTCTATAGAGTATAGATTTAATTTACATAAACAGCTTGGGTCCGTTTTTTTTAATGGACCTGTAAATGGGGAGAACTACCTGGACATGCTTGGTGAAGTAGCAGTACCACAACTCAGAACTAAACCTGACTTTGATGAACATTTCTTTCAGCAGGATGGAGCATCACTACATTATGCGTCTAGAGTAAGAGACTACCTTAACCAAGTTTTTTCACATAGTTGGTTCGGAAGAGGGGGCGGCATCGAATGGCCACCATGTTCACCTGACCTAACCCCAATGGATTTCTTTTTTTTTGGGGGGGGGTTAAGAACAAGGTTTATGAGAAGAAGCCCAAAACAATAAATGATTTAAAAGATTACGTTCATGTCGCATTCACAGAAATTGATGAAGATCGGAATTTGTGTCGCACTGTGTGTCAGAGTGTTTTGAAGAGATTTGAAGAATCTTGTAATGTTGAAGGACATTTTGAGCATCTGAGAGATTAAATTGTTTTTATGTTAACAGGTATAATGAATTTCCCGTTGTTCTGGTGTCGAATTTTGAATACATATTTAAACTATTTGAAGTTTTGCAAATAACCTAGTTAAAGAATTTCAAATATTAAAATAACTGTAAACCTACTTTTGGGTCCCCCCCTGTGTGTGTATATATATATATATATATATATATATATATATATATATATATATATATATAGGGTGGCCCAAAAGTAGGTTATATATATATATATCTGTGTGTGTGTGTAAGTGTATATATATATATATATATATATATATATATATATAATTTCGTCCTTCGCTAAAACAACCTTTATATCCAATTCATATTAATTAGTACTGTGGTTCTTGGGAATGCCCAAAGAAGCTACTGTCATCCAAGATGGTCGCTACCAAAGCCAGGGAACACGCTACGCTACGTATTCATTTTTTCATGTTTCGTTGTTGTACAAAACTCTTTCAGATACCCACAAGCGAAAGATATTATAATTTGACGGTATAATAAACGTGAGAAAAAAAAAAGTTCTGCCTTGGAATTTAAAAGCGAGAAGAAGAATGTCGGCGAGCAAAGGCAACTCTGTGATTTAAAACCGACTAGCAGGAGGAGAGGGACGTCTTTATCGTTATTTTATTATGTTTTATTTCAATCGGAATGTTGCGATGTATCATTATTAAAACATTAATAATATAGTTGATAGCGATCTACGAGAAAGATGAAAGGGAATTGACGACACGTGCCAAGTGAAAGGGCAGAGTTGCACAAAGTGAGATTTTGAAATGGGGCAGGGATATAGGATTGAGATTGATTTATCTTTTGATAATCAACACAAATGGGGGGGTACTATAAAGATGATGTTAAGTAATAAGAAGATAAAGCAAATAGAGTTGAAAATACAAGAAAACGAATGAAAATACAAAAGGAAGAAAATACAAGAGAGCGCACATTAAATGGAGACAATTTCAAGTTACCAAAATCCCTATTTTATTGTATTTCTAAATTTTTGAGATGAGGATTGATTACTTATATTATTTGAATCCTTCGGACTACTGTTCTCATCTTGAGTGTCATTTTCACAACGTTTCGGTCGATGAAACCCCCGACCTTCTTCAGATGTATCTTGCTGAACATTTCTGTCGAACTCCGGAATCTGCACGACATTTCCAACGGAGCTCTTTATTTAATCCAAGGGAGTAGCATGCTCACGTCCCGTTAGTCATGACTGGGTAGAATTTTTAAGCAATACAATTGAAATTAACTAGTTATTATGCAAGAATTGAATTATCAGCAGGAGTTTTTGAAGGACACCCAACTGAAATAAGAAGAAATATAAAATAAATACGTACACATGTAAATATATACATATATATATATATATATATATATATATATATATATATGAATACATACAATTACACACACACACACACACACACATATATATATATATATATATACATACACAAAACAAACAGACCCACATACACACATACATACATATAAGTAAATAAATGAATAAATAAATAAATAAGAAGTAAAAAAAAGAAATTAAAGGGGAGAGAGAGGCCGGTATCTGCAAATTCCGAATAAAGCAAGTAAGTATGTAAGTAAATGCATATAGTAAAGTATAAGTAAGCATACATGCAAAATTTAAATGTGCAGGTAGATTAATATATTGATAGATAGGAATATTTGAGCACTAAAAACGGAAATTACAGATGAAAAACCGGCAAAAAAAGTAAGTTGTAAAAGAATATATATCTGAAAGGTTAAATTAATGGCTATGTAATTTCAAATTTACCATAATTGAATTTGGACTTATGTTTGCAGAAAGAGATCAGTTCGTTTTTAGTGTTTATTATATTGCTACTTTAAGGGGAAGCAATTATAGTTATAGCTTTGGTTGTGCAGAGCGACATGACTTAGAGCCTGGAGTATAAGACAACCTTTTTTTAGGATAGCCCATTTGATTGGGAAAGGGGTATTAGAATTACGTTTTTTAATTAACGTGGTTAGAGAAGTTCCTTGGTTATTATTAGAATTTTGGTTGTTAAAAGAAGAACTGTGGTTTGACATTCTTTTCTTAATTAATGTTGAAGTAGCACCGATATATGTATGTACTTTATTAAAAGCTCGAGGTCTGAAATTAATATTAATTTGCTGATTTGTATTAGGGAAATAGTTTGAATTTTGTTCATTGTATTGAACAAAGGGTGGGACAATGATTGTACAAGGACTGTTTTGGAGAGGATAATTAGTGTTGTTAGATTTAGAATGGCTCTTAGGAGAAATATCATTATTCTCATTATTATTATTATCATTATTGTTATTGCTGGTTATATGATTATAGATGGAGGGGCTGCTCGTGTGATTAGTAACTATATCAGATGGAGGATGGGAAAGGGGATAACTAGAAGACAAAATATTAGTGTCTGTTATGGGAGGATTGCGTGGGAACTCTGTAATTGTGCATGAATATATAACATATTTATAGATCCAATCATTATTGAGTGGACAATGATGTTTGTTATTACAATTACAGTTAGTTTTGGATTTAATTTTTTTGTTATTAGATGTTAAGATTTTTTGTGCTAAATTAGGCATAGTTGAATAAGAAATTATTGAGTTTTTATTGAAAATAGAATTATATCTGTGTGGGTATCTGAAAGAGTTTTGTACAATGTTGAAGAATTCCTTAGGTATATTAGTTTTGCCATTTACGCTAAATGGAGGATTAAACCAAATATTTTTCTTTCTTCTGATGCGACTGGGTAGGTTAGAGGTATTACGATTAGTATTTTGGCTTGGATTATATATGTATACTGGTTCATTGCAATTGATAGCGGAATATTACTTACATACTTACTTGCTTTATCCGGAATTTGCAGATACCGGCCTCTCTCTCCCCTTTAATTTTTTAACTTCTTATTTATTTATTCATCTATTTACTTATATGTACGTATGTGTGTGTATGTTGGTGTGTTTGTTTTGTGTGTATATATATATGCATATGTGTAATTGCATGTATTCATATGTATGTATGTATGTATTTGCATGTGTATGTATTTATTTTATATTTCTCCTTATTTCATTTGGTTGTCTTTCAAAAACTCCTGCTGATAATTCAATTCTTAATTAATAACTTGTAAATACAGGTGGCCTCATACTTGCTTAAAATTTTGGCGCCTTTAACCTTGTCTTGTCATTTGACATTGGTTTTTCTATTTTAAAATTATTCCAATCACCATTCAACTTTTTCCCCTTTTTTCTCCTCCCTTCTTTTTCTCTCTTCTTCACCCATTTTCCTTAATTCAATCTTGCTTCGACAGTGGAGCTGTATATTTGTTCCATTTCTTTTTTACGCACATTTTATCTTTCTTTTAATAATATATTGGAATTTTTTTAATTTCCTTGTACCTATTTGTGAATTATTCCACGGATTTCTTCCTTTTGAATCATCTTCCAATTACGCGATTCCCTTGGAATTAACTTGTGCGAATGGAAATTTAACTAACTTTCTTGGATTCTGCATTTTTGGATTTTACCGTCATTGGATACTTTACCCTTCACCAGGCTATCCATTCACATAAAATCACTTTTTATTCAGCCTATTCCCTCTGCTTCACTTTTTGTTACAAAGTAAGGTCTATGACTTACTTGTAGTTTCATCAAATACTTTTGCAAGCAAAATTCGATCCCGCATTTTGCTAAATCCTACCCTCTGATGAGAAGGAAAGTATTTCTTCGAAACTTCGCGGATTAAGGACATTTATTTATTTAGTGTTTCCTTTGTAAAATTAAATATGTTTTTAACTCTTTTTCAACGTGCTTTTTAATATGTTTTATTAACTACTTGTTCTTATATATATATATATATATATATATAAACGACAAATTTTTGTACTATCCTAATCTTTGAAAATTGTTTCTTACAAGGCACGAAGGAACTTGAAAAAATGCGCAGGCCTCTAAGTCTGAGTTGCAACATAATTTTCACACCAACGGGTTTTAAGCGATACGACCAGTACTTCCTCGTTCGATCGTTAATCGTCGCTAGTTGTTCGGTTACAAACGCTCCTCGCATGAAAGGTCTGATTTATTGATATGCCGATCTTCTACCGTTGTTGGTTCACGAGGTCGATCGTTTGGTACCGGTTATCGGAATGATATCTGTACAAAACTGAATCAGTTTCAAAACACGAACAAGGCAAAAATCGTTCATAATCGTTTTCTTATCAAAAATAAATATTCCATTATATATTCCAATATCTATCTATCTATCTATCTATCTATCTATCTATATCCCTATAAACTTAAGGTTTTACTCGCTCTGACATTGATATGAGACGCCCAGTTCTTCTATTAACAATTATTAAAAAGAACTGTTCGATATACTCAGTCATCGATGTGCTAGCGACTACAAGCAGGCAAACTAATTTGCATATTCCTTGTAATAAGAGCTCTAATGAATTACTTATTCGTTTTTATGGTTTCTTATTAGATTGTTGGTTCTATTCACGTACAGTTTCTAGATTTTCAGGATTGCGTAGAATCTTAGATTAAAACGTATTAGTAGCCGAATATATATATATATATATATACATATATATATATATATATATATATATATGCATATATATATGTATATATATATATATATACATATATATATGTATATATATATATATATATATATATATATATATATATAGGGTGTCCCAAAAGAAGCTGACGGATTTTAAATTTGATTAACTTCCTCAATATTTAAGTTATTCTTACCAATCTTCATATTTAAGTAGACGAGAGTCTCCGTGATTATTTGAGATATAGAAAGATATCTTAGTCTATCTATTTTAATTTTATTTACACAACATAATCTAGGGTATGTTTTTCACAAACCTACAGAGTTGAAAATTGATGTAGGGTATTTTGACCAATAGCACATTTTCGAGTTGGTTTTTCGCCAGCAAAAATTGCTGCTAAGAAGTAAAAACTGAAAACACAATAGTTTACTTTGGCATGTTCTTTTGTGCATGCTCAAAAATAAAAATTCATAGCCCAAAGCCACTTGATTTATGATCTTCCGTATCTAGCTTTCCGTAGCTTAGACACAGGAGAGATTAAAAAAAAAACGACTACGGCTGGAGCGCTAAACGTTCTGGTTTCGATTCTAGAGGATGATACACAAGTTGTGTTTTTTCATAACTTTTGAAATCATTGCTATATATTGGACTAGCAGGGTTATCTGGTTTTGCCAGGGATTGAATGATGATTGACGAATGTTTCACACTCCCATATTTTTATTGTCATCGGCATCGATGAAATAGCCTCTTTTCAATCAAATCGATTGACTGCCTGCTCTAATTGGTCGCCAATCGCAATGCACATGGATGAAGCCTCACATGCCTCTCGTAGTTGCTAAGTTCACAACATATTCTAGTCTATATTGCACTGTAGAGACCCTGCTGTTCATTTTATAAAGTTATTTTATAATGGTTTGCATTAAATTGCATTCAATTTTTAAATGCAAAAGTCAAGTATCATGCTTCAATTAAGCTCTAAAAAGAACCTACTGTTGATTTTATAGACCGGGTCTTTTTGCATATAAAACTCGTCTGTCCTGCTGAAGCTTGAAATGGCCTGTTCGTTTGTCTGTCGCGTTTCCATTTGGAACAGTTAGTGTATAAGTCTGTCTTGCTTCAGTAAAAAATAACCTGATGGTTCGTCCGCCACATTTCAGTTTTGTATAGTTGGTTGATAGGTTTGTCCTGCACCATTTTGAATAACGCGTTCCTTTGTTACTCATTTCTTCAGTATGGGAGAGCTTTTTTTTTGGGGGGGGGCGTTATTCCGTCAAACTTAAGTTAGAATAGCAGGTTCATTAGTTGAGATCACGTTTTTTGGATGAACGCATCTTCTGAAAACTTTTCTTTTTTTTTATCCCGAAACGAAAAAGTAAATAAAAAAAAATAAAAATAAATAAATCAGTAAAGCAAGAATTAAAATAAAAGACGGCGAAAGAAGAAGAAAAATGGCGGTTTGAAGAATGCGGTAAAATGATTTTTTTACAATGACCATGTAATTTGTATCAGTGAAATCGCCGTAATTTTATATGCGTCGTAAGCAGTTATGAAGTTATATAGATAAAGAACCGTATGTACCAGATAATTTATGAACTGATCAAACTAATGATAGCAAGAAACGTGCATATGCGCACGCATTCATACAGACACATGAATTCAGTTTATAGAATATCAGTTTGTATCTCATGCATTGAGGATTATTATGGGCGTTACTTTTTTTCTTCGGTTATAACGTTTGTACATTCCTTCATCCTTATTTATTTTGCAATCATTACACTCACCCAGACATACGCAGAGTGGTTATTTAGAGGCGGCGAACTTTAAATTGACAACTCTATTTTTTTTTATTGCAGATTTGGTAAGTATCGGTTACTTTGAATTCAGTTTAGTTGTGCAATTAAGAGATGCCAGTTTCCTTATTGCACAACCAAATTGAACTCAAAGTACCGAAACAGCGTTTACAAATTGTGCAAAATGTGAAAATGTGATAAACGAATAATTTCACGAAATGGACCCGTCGACTGACCACCATGTTCGCGCAATTTAACTCCATTACATTATTATTTTTTTTTCGGGAATATGTAAAGTTCAATGTTCATGCTGATAAACCAGACTCTATAGACTAATTGAGAGACAACCTTTGACGCGTTATTGCCGAACTACTATCTATTTTAATGGGCAGAGTTTGTAAAAATTGAACCTCCAAATGACGCCATGTACGTGCGAGCTGCGGAATCATATGTTCGAAATTGTATTTAAATTATAAATGGAAAAATGTAATCTTTGGAATAAACTACATACTTATATAATAAATAGATGTTTCTGTGGGTTCTTTTAATTTAGAGTTCGGCGTCTCTAAAAAAAAATACTCTTTATAAAAAGGAATAATTGTCTGAAGCCAGAACACAAGAAGAACAATAGCTGAATAATTATATAGATAAACCTATAATTAAATCATTTTTGTATAAATAAAAATCACTTGCCTTGAAATAAATGAATTCAAGTAATTAAAAGCATCAAAGTAGACAAAGAATAATAAGAACAAAAAATGGAAAATTAGTTTAGTTTTTATTGTTGTTTTTTAATAAAAGTAGTTATTTGTAAATCTTTTATTAAAAACAAAAAAGAAAAAAAAAGAATAAAAAAGGGAGGAGAATTTCGAACATATCCTGGACAGAAAAGAAAACAAACCAAGAAATGGCAAACTGTGATGAGGAGATAAGTAACCAACCCGGAACATTCTACATAAGGAACAGAGTCACCGGATTTCACCGGACCCTTGTAAAACAGAGACTTCTGCCTTGAATGTTAACACGCTGTATTTGTCTCTATGTAAATACGTAAATAAACTTCTCTTTTCAGTATTCAAACCACGGTGTATATTTATTTATTTATTTATTTCACGGAATACTTTATCTTTGATTGTCCGAATAATAGACCACCTTAGGACATATCACAAACACAGAAGGTTTCTAATAAGAACAGTACGAAAAAGACAAATGAGATTCATGGGCTATGTCTACAACAAAAGCGGAATAGAACAGATTAGTTTGACAGGAAAGATCATGGGTAGAAGAAGCAGACAACAACAGCGAGAAACGTATGTTGACATTATGAATACTATGGGCAACATCCAAAATGATGAGCAACACTGAATGCATGAATGCCTCAAGAGAGATAGAGAGCCATAGCCATCAATGTCTGTATCAAGCAGGACACCACTTGATGATCCCGATGATTTGCAAATCTAATAATATGTGAAGTCAATAAATAAAGTCTTGGCTTGTTCATAACAAAACAAATGCATTAAAATTATACTTAAGTAAAAATTACGGTTGCATGTGATTGTTGACAAAAGTTTATTTTTGTTTAATTATCTCGTTATGCAAGTGTTTGGTCATAAAAAAGCAAAGTCTATTCGAAAGCAGGAAATTTGGTTATGTGTGAAAGAATAACGTAGATTCTTTTTGTCTGTTCGTATAGAAAACATAAGTACGTCCAAGGATGGAGTACTGCTGCCACATCTGGGCAGGAGCTGCTAAAAACAGTCTATCCTGCCTTGACAGAATACAAAATAGACTTTGTGACCTAGTGGGTGATGCCCTTTTCTCTTCCCTGCAACCTCTCTCCCACAGGAGAGACGTTGCGAGCCTGTCTTTGTTTTATCGTTACTACTACAGTGCTCGTCTGAACTCCAATCTCTGGTCCTCCCTTGCCAATCTTTCACGATAAACACCCGCCTAGCTGAAACCACTGTCAAAAATTTTCCCTACTCCTTATCTGTGCCAAAATCAAAACGTAGATTCCATGAACAAAGCTTCTTTCTTAGAAGTGCACGACTGTGGAACTCTGTTTCGGTTGCCTGTTTCTCACCTGACTACAACCTGGATGTCTTCAAGTCCAATGTAAACAAATTCCTGATGAACCGCCTCCTTAAGTAAGACACTTTATCAAATCTCCAACGCTAACGTACTGTACACACAATAACCCTTATTCCCGAGTGGCTTCCGGGCCTTGATAAGTGGTAACTAGCTTGTAAAAAAAAAAGATGAGAAAAAATAATTCTTAACGCCTGAACTTAATCCCGCTATTCCTACATTGTTAGATATTGAGCGATTACTGTTTCTTTTTATTTTATAAATCATGTATATATGAAGTAGAATATATCAAGGAGGTTACTATGAAAGAATGTAAGGTTTTTAAAAATTATCGTATATTAAGAAGAGAAGCATATTTTAGAGACTTACGTGAGAGGAGAAAACAATTAGGGAGTAAATTGTTTGCGATTTTTTTTTTCTGGAATATGTATTTAGGAGAATAATAATAAATACGAAATATGCATACATTTAAAGACACCCGGCGTTGCCCGGCGTTGTCAAGTTGTAAAATACGTTTAACTATGATATTAAAATATTTGTTTATATATATATATATATATATATATATATATATATATATATATATATATATATATATATATGCAGCATTTTTTAATTCAGGCAAACATTGTTAAAAAAAAAAAAGAAAGCTTCTGTTTAGTTATACCTTTTAATTTTTTCAATTGTTCGCATTATCTGTTTTGTATATACGTCGAACGTATGGCTGTATGGTCCAAGCATTTTTTTTTACATCTTCTCATTACTGATGATGTGGAGACGATTTCACGAAAAGTTAAAAACCGCGAACACTCCGAGAAAAAAAATGCTTGGACTATAACAGTCTCCTCCAGTCTTTAATAGACTATGGACACCCACGAAGGGATGCCTGCGCGTAAAATGTTTGTGGCAAGAGGTGCGCAATCTCCAATTACACATTTCCTGAGTCGCTATTGTTAAATACTAGTGGCAAGTGAAGTGTATGTACAAGATGACTGGAAAAAATGCCGAGATAAGCGGAGAACACATACAGCGCATAGAATTCCCAAATGGTTACCCATCTGTTACTAAGCAGGCTCAAAGTTGCTTAACTTCGCTGATCTGACGAGAACTACGAAAAAAAAAAAAAAAAAAAAGGTATTATTAAGCAGAGGCTTTCTCTATCTCTCTCTCTCTCTCTCTCTCTATATATATATATATATATATATATATATATATATATATATATATACTAGCTGTACTCTGCCACGCGTTGCTGTGGCTCAATTTGGTGTAATGGAAAATTCTAATAAAAAGAGAAAATGCATGTTTCTCATATTCTTAGTACAGCAATCCACTCCAAAAAGTTAAAAAAAAAAAAAAAGAAAAGGCGAAAATGAAAAAATGGCAGTCTTGTAGAATTGGATCCGGATCCTCGGGAGTTACCATCAATCATGGCTTTGGCTCGACCAACATTCAATGGATTAAGCCGAAAATTGCTAAAACGTTGAAATGCTAAATAGAGGGTTTTTTTTATTGTATTAAAAAATATGAGTTTTTAATTAATATTTGGGTATTTGGGTACTATACACAGATTCGAAAAAGTTGTCCAAAAACGAATAAATGAAAGCAACGGTAAGGTAAATTACGTTTCTACCTTACTGGATAATTTGTTAGTGTTTTTATTTAATGTAAAATGTTTAATCGGCTCAAAAAACTCAGTGTTTATCGATGTATTTGAATAAAGACGAATGGTCGCGGACTCTGTTGAATACGTTAAGTTTGGGAAAATCAGTTAAAAACTATACAAAACAGTGTCAGACACCCACTGATTATATGTTATCGTGACATAGGCTGACATAATCGGTGGGTTTTTGACAGTATTTTGTATAGTTTTTTAGTTTTAAATCATTTTCCCAAACTTAACATCATCAACAGTGTCCGCCACCATTTGTATTTTTCGAATACACCGATAAACACTGTTTTTCAAGTCGACTAAACGTTACAGTAAATAAAACGGGTTTGTATTACTAAACACAGAAACGAAAAAGTTGTTGAAAAATAAATATAACAAATAAATGTTATCAAAGGCAAGATAAATTACTTTTCTACCTAACTGGATAAGATTTTAGTGTTTTTATTTAGTGTAAAATGTTTAATCGGTTCGGAAACATGTAGTGTTTATCTGTATATTTGAAAAATACAAATGGCGGCAGACTGTGTTGAACACGTTTAGTTTGGGAAAATGAGTTAAAACTAAAAGTCTATACAAAATACTGTCAGGAACGCACTCAATATATGTTACCGTGACATAGGCAGACATGTATTCGTTGGTTTTTAACAGTATTTTGTATATTTTTTTAGTTTTTACTCATTTTCCCAAACTTAACGTGTTTAACACAGTCTGCCGCCATTTGTAATTTTCAAATATAGCAGTAAACGCTGTGTTTTTCGAGCCAAATAAACATTTTACATTAAAAAAACTAAAAAATAATCCATTTTGGTAATAAAGTAACATATCTTGCCTTTGATAATATTTGTTACACATTTATTTTTTGACAACTTTTTCGAATCTATATGTACAGTAGGACAAACATAATAAAAACACTAAAAATTATCCAATTAGGTAGAAAGGTAACTTATCTTGCCTGTGAAAATATTTACTTGTTATATATTTGTTTTTGTTGACAACTTTTTCAAGTCTTTGGGTTAGTACAAACCCAAAGGGGGTATTTTTCTGTCTAATTTTATTTTTGGTACCGCGCTTAAATTTAAATTTCACAATATCTTTTTTGGGGGGGAGTATTTTTTTTACATTAGGTCCACCTCTACAATTTTCAACTATGCTGAATAAGAAAATCTCATTTAAAATTTGCAGCAGCAAGTAGTTATCGAGACATAAAGACTTGTACTATGCACTATAAATCACTGGCGGCTATGAATTAACTCTCCCAACCTCCCCATATTAAGAACGGCTTTCGGAATAAACAACACCCATGCCTAACCACGTGTTTTAATCTTTTACCTGTCTTTCGTCTGTTAAAAATGGCTTTTGGAATAAATACACCATTCTCCCCATGTTAAGAACAGCTTTCGGAATAAACACCCCCAACCTACCCATGTTAAAAATTGTGGAGGTGGACCTAATGTGAAAATTTACCTTTTGTTTTTTTAAATAAATTGTTAGTTGAAAGCACAGAATAGTGACAAAACACCATCCTCTCCCCTTGGTAAGAATGGCCAAAAAAATAATGGCTTTCTTGGTAGAAACTTTTCTGTATTTCACCTAACAATTTCTGGTGCTAATGAACTTACTGATCCGTGCTATTTTTTTAATCGTATTTCCAAGTTAAATTAAAGTTTTATATGTTTTTATTCAATTGTAAGGTTAAAGTACAGAAAAGGTACAAAACACCCTCCCCTCCCCATGTTAAGAATGGCTTTTTAAATAATAACGTTATTATTTCAGCACGGATCACTCTCTGCATGAGTACCTAATATTTTTATTTATTTATTTTTCAGCCATTCTTACCATAGGGAGGGGATGGTGTTTTGTAACTATTCTGTGCTTTCAACTAACAATTTATTATTAAAAAAAGATATCGTGAAATTATAAAAAATAAAAAGATATTGTGAAAGTTGAATTTAACTTGAAAAAAAAACAACGTGAACGGCGCGTTCAAGATTGTAGCCGGAGCTTATTTGGCAATAAGGTCACGTTAGTCGATTAATGGGTGCTAATGCGCTTACTGATCGCGCTATTTTTTAAAATCGTATTTTTTAGTATTTTTTTGGATTAGGTCCACCCGCACAATTGTCTTTTTAATGACGACTTTTATAAGTTTCCGATTATGCTGAATACGGAAATCGCAATGAAATTTTGCAGAAATAAGTAGTTATCGAGATATAAATAGTTGTTTAATGCAATGTATTCTTTGGCGGCCATTTTTGTTACGCGCGTAGATTCGTTTATGACGCGGTCACGCGCGTAAAAAGATGGCCGCCAGAGATTACAATGCATTATACAACTTTTTATATCTCGATAACTACTTATTTCTGCAGAATTTCAATGCGATTTCCGTATTCAGCATAGTCGAAAACCTCTAAAAGTTGTCATTTAAAAGAAAATTGTGCAGGTGGACCTAATCTAAAAATTTACCGTTTTTTTATTCAATTGTAAGGTTAAAGTACAGAATAGGTAAAAAACACCCTCTTCTTCCCATGTTAAGAATGGCTTTTTGAATAATAACGTTATTATTTCAGCACGGATCAATAAGTGCATGAGTACCCAATTTCTTTAATAAAGAAAAAGCATTCATATTTTCTTATATAAAAACAACTTCTGTAAAAAAAAAACGTGTACTTTCAATTTTTGTTAAAAAAGGTTTTCTTTAAAAATATTTTAAAAAAAACTACGGTAAAACCCCCCCAAAAACAAAACATTAATCGGTACTCATGCAGAGAGTGATCCGTGCTGCAATAATAACATTATTATTTAAAAAGCCATTCTTAACATGGGGAGGGGGGTTTGTACCTAATCTGTATTTTAACCTTACAATGTAATAAAAAAAACTATCATAAAACTTTAATTAAACGTGGAAATACGATTCAAAAAGTAGCGCGGATCGCTCTCTGCATTAGCACCAAATATTATTTAAGCACGTGACCAATCCGTAAATTTTCTTTTAAAAAAACCCTGTACTTTCACCTTACAATTTACAGTGTTAATAATAATAATAATAATAATAATAATAATAATAATAATAATAATAATAATAATAATAAAAAGTTCATATTTTCTTATATCGAAAAAAAAACGACTTCTAATCAAAAAGCAAGCGAGCATTTTTTTTGCCTGATATAATAAAGAAAAAAGTTTTTAAATTAAAAAATTTGGAATAATTATGTGGTTGTTGTTTTTACTTATCGAGTAAACAGAAAATGAAATCTTCTAATTCGTTTCGTCAAATCGTGGTGTATGAAATGAATTGAAACGGAAGTTCAGTTCTATCAACAAAACAGGTTCGCACTTACGAAAACTATTTTTATTTTATTTAATATTTTTATAATTGGCGATATTAATTTATTTTAATAACATACAAACATCCCCCGACTGTAAAGATGGGTTGTCTGAAAATTTCAAATAAATTGGTAATGTAAAAATATGGTTTTATCGACTTTGAACGAACAAAGAATTACATTTATATATATATATATATATATATATATATATATATATATATATATATATATAAAGGTGAATGTGTGTGTGCGTGTGTGTGTGTGTGTGGTCACCAATAGGCTCATATATGGTTGATTATTTAAAAAAAAATGATTGCATATAATGATAGAAGATGTATCGAGTCACAGGAATAGGTATGTTTGATCTGGCAGAACGGTGGTTCATTAAAATTGTGGGGTCTGCGTTCGCGCTTGGTCCACAAAGTATGGAAATAAAAAATTTAAAAATTAAAAAAAAAACGTTTACAAGTGTTTTTGATATCGATGCACATAAGAATACTTTGATAAGTATACTTTAACTAATATAGAGATGGTATGATAAAATTGTGGGGTCTGTGTTCGCGCCTGGCCTCCATAGAATGGAAATAGGAACACACTTTAATAAAGACTTTTCATATCTATCTGCGTAAGTATACTTTGATAATTATGTTTCAGTTTGACGAAATATGGTATAATAAGATTATGGGGTGTTCGTTCGCGCCTGACCTCCATAGAATGGAAATATGTCACAAAGTTTAACAACGTTTTTTTTTAATATAGATCCGCAGAATATTGTGATAAGTGTTTCAGTGTGAACAGATATGGTATAATAAATTATGGAGTTTATCTATTTTATTTTTACTTTCATCAAATTTTGCTTTGGTTTTGATACCCCCAAATTCAACCAAAATTTAAAACTCTTCCTTTTCATAAACTATCATACTTTCATAAATCAGACTCCATTTTCTGTAAGCTGGTTTTTAACACAGTCAACCACGGGTACTTTTGCTAGTATATATATATATATATATATATGTTTGTATCTATCTATCTCTCTCTCTCTCTCTCTCTCTCTATATATATATATACATATATATATATATATATATATATATATATATATATATATATAATTAGGAGTAGTCATCTAGAAACAGCTCGTATCGTGTCGTATGATGTATGTTATAAGTGTCTTCTATTTATGGGTACATCAAACTTAGTCGCATTGTTTTGGAGGTAGGTAGGTCGGATCTGTACTTTCTGAAGTGCATTTGTTTGTAGCGTGTCAAAGAAACACATCTGTCCACCGCTGCTCGCTCCGTTTGAAGGTGTGCACCGAAACGAGGCCAGGTGCGTTCAGCTGCATTTAATTATCGAGGAATCTTTTTCGACTTCCTAATCACTTTAATTTTCCCATTTCCAAAGTTGTCTCCACTTAGTTTCGGTAGACTTTGAAGCGTCAATTTCGTTTCTCCATCAATGAGATTCGTAGCTACACTTACGACTATCGCTACAATATTAAAGGATCCTATTCAGCCGACCAATATATATAAACGACGAAAGAGTTTTTCATTCACACACACAGAAGCATATATATATATATATATATATATATATATATATATATATATATATATATATATATATAAAACAACACTACAGATTTATTTTAAAACTTTTATTGAAAAAATCAATTCGTGTAACTTGATTATGTTGTAGAGCTGGCATCTATTCAATGTAGCTGTCTTCAACCTCAATTATCTCCTCGATACGGGTTCGGAACTGGGAGCATATCTTTTCTACAAACATCGGCCGGAGCTTGGTGAATACTCTATAGATAGTTGCGATCAGGCTGGCTTTGGTGTTGTGAGAGGTCATGTTGGTGATGTTCTCGACGTATGACCCCTATTATGATCTCTTGAAATTTATTTTTTAGGGCTCAAATCAAGTTATTAAGTTAGATCTATGTCCAAGGAACCTATATCTAAAATTTCAGGTGTTTAGACCGAAAATTGTCGGAGGAGTTTGGTAGAGTTTTCACAAGTAAAATCGTTGACCTTTGACCCTTAATAGGCAAATTTCTGGCCGAAAACCGATTACATAGATTTTCCCAAATCTCAGTACCCTGTATTTCGAGTTTGTAGACTAAAAATTGACAGAATTATTGCGTAGGGAAATGTGCACAGACAGACAGACACACGGACAGACACACTGATACACAGACATGTTCACACGTTCACTTATATATATATATATATATATATATATATATATATATATATATATATATATATATATATATATATATATATGTATATATAGATAGATTGGATGCAATATATAATAATGATTTAAATGTATATAAAAAGACTCATGCGCCACCAACGAGAATCAAAACAAAAACATATATTTTGCTTTTGCCGTTAATGACTGGGCTATGAAAACATATTTACTGTAGGGATAAAAAAAAATTAACACATGAACCAATAGTTACTACTTGATGCATTCGTAATGCCGGCGTTCGACCTTCACCTGGCAAATTTTATTTTTTTTAATTTTCACACTCTTGCACCGATTTTTCCGGGATAAAACTAAAATATAAAGCGTTGTATGGATTGAAATACCTTATATATGATATTTCATGTCTATAGACCAAAAACTCTAGAAGGAGTTTGGTAGGCAAAATTTGTAAAACAAAAATATATACGTATACATAAATATATATGGAAACAATTTTGTGTTTTCTATAAACTTTTTACGCAAATATTATTTAAGGATATATCATGTAGAATATCTGCATGAATATAATTACACGTAATAGTTAACTAAAGATGATCATTCCATAAGAAAACCGAAGCAATTAATAGGGACTTAATTAAAATGAATGTTTAAAAGAATATGTAAATTAACTAGATCTTTTACAGATGAATGCAATTCCACAACCCATATACTTAAATGGCATGTCAAAGGAATGAAAATATCCAAAACTTACGAAAACGATTTGATAGAAAATTAATTATTAAAAAAATAGTTTGGGGGGGGATTAGAAATTTTACCTATTTCGCTTGTGTTTAAGTCACATGTCACGTGACAAAACAAACATAGCCGAAATCATTTTTTCGTTGAATCATGGAAAACTTAACTAATTGTGACATGACAATTAGGTAAATATCATTGTTGAAATTAATTAAAGTTGTAAACAGTTGATTTTTAATTAAAAAAATTAAAAATCAACTTTTCGGCTGTCGGATTTCGCTATAATACCGAAGAAGCACACTTTATATCGGCTGACCTGTACAATGAACACCCCGCATATACGTTTTGGTACTCTTGCAGAGTTTAACCCGGATCTCCAGGATTTTGCTTGGCCGGCAGTCAACGGATTAAGGCGAGCAAAGTAACAGACGCAATTATTTTTTGTCAACAGATACTTAAAAATTAACAACAAAAAACCAAAAATAACAATTACATTTTTTATACAAAAAAACGAAAAACATTTATGTTGATTTAGCGTTTTAAAATTGCATTAACGCTCGGCTTAATCCGGCGATTGCCGGTTGATACCGACCCATAATTGACGAAAAATCTCGAGAATCCGCGTTAAATTCTGCAAGAGTATCATTTTTAATTTATTTTTTGTTGATTTTTTTTTTCAATTTTTTGAGCAGATTATTAGCGATTGCAAACTAAAAATTAAACTAAAATGCGAAAAATTCAATATTTAAATATTTTTAAGGGGGTGCTCTAACGTTCTAGTCAATCAATCCCCCTTATTGGAAACACTGAACGGAAACATGAAACCGAATTATTGGCCGTATGGCTGGGAGAAGTTTTTTTCGGATTTTTTAATATTTTCAGCAAATTACTTTTGCTTAAACACTCATCTACGAGATTCTGAAAATTTTTGGGAAAATGAAAAAAATTCAATATATTAGGATTTTTACGGGTCGCTCAGATTCTAATACAATATAAGTAGATATAAAAGTGTGTGGTGGTTTCACGATAAAACTTGTGATAACTTAGTGGATTTATGTTATTTTTTTTTAAGTAAAAGTAATATTTATGTTTGGATGTATATACCAAAACTCATTTCACTCTACATAATTTAGGTGACTGAAAAAGGAATTAACCTCAATTAGTCAAATTGTCCCCAAACAATGGCGAAAACTTATAGAGACTCTTCAGTAAATCGGTTTCGTGTATCCATCGAGTTGTTCCAAAATATTGGAGAGAGATTTACCAGAGGACTTTATTTGAAAATGAACATCCCCTAAAAGTCATTAAATGTTTTTTTTAATTTTGTTTTTTGCATTTTCTTAATATGAAAAAGGCGAAAAATAAAAGAGGTGTGTGCATTTTTATCGATTAAATTTTTAACAATTTTTATGACGAATATTTTTAATACTCATTTTTATATTTTATATTAATATATTTAAAAAAAAAAACGAACTACATAGGATATATTTATGAAACTAAAAAAAACATAATAAAAAAAGGTTTACTGATATTCTGCAGTCATTTATTATTTGTGAAAATGTGTTTGTATATATTAATCCTACAGCCTAAACAAATGCTGTGAAAGTTAAATGTTTTATCGATGTCACGTGACCGGTGATATGCCCCTATATAAAAAATGGCAACATCGTTACAAATAAGGCCATCTAATTTATTAAATAAAAAATAAGTATAACGTTATAATTAAAAAGAGATATATAAAAATATGCATGAGTACGATGAAAATGCTATACCAAATTGTCGAAGCAACCGGTCCAGTAGTTATTTAAATTATCGGTAAGGAAAAAACATACATTTCCATTCATATATATATATATATATATATATATATATATATATATATATAGAGAGAGAGAGAGAGAGAGAGAGAGAGAGAGAGAGAGAGAGAGAGTGAGAGAGAGGGGGGAGGGAGGTAGAGAGATAGAGAGAGAAAATTATTTTGTCAGTAAGTCATTTAATCTCTTGCAATCGTTGAACACACTTAGTTTCCGAACCTAAGTTTCCAGGGATCATAAGTTGTTTTCCATGAAACACTATTTATATATACAACGTGCTTTTAAAAAGTTTACAGACTTTTTTTCGTATGGACATTTTATTAATAGTACACACATGAAACTCTTGTCCCCTTCGAAGTAATCTCCTTCGGCTGCAATGCACTTGTTGTACGGTTCCCACAACTTCTGGAAAGCCACATGTAAATCTTCTGGTATGCGTGTGTCAATGGCCCTCGTCGGAGCCTCTTCCATCTCCCCAATTGTCTCATAACGACAGCCTCTAATGTTTTCCTTGAGCTTAGAGAATAATCAAAAGTCACAGGGAGCAAGTTCTGGACTAGATGGAGGGTGAGGAACTGTCTTGATGCCCATCTTGGTCGAATAGTCTGTGATCTTATCTGGGCCCCCTTGGGACAACTTCGCACAAATCTTCCGCATCTTCAGTTCCTTGCGAATAATTGCGTGCACAGTCCCTACAATGATATCAAATTGTACACTTAGGTCTCTATAGACACACGACAGTCCTTATCAAGGAATTTTTTTATTTGGCCAATCAATTCTGGTGTTCTGTCTTCCTTACTCCTCCCACACTTCTCATCATCTCTCACCGACTCCCTGCTTTCCTTGAATCTCTTATGCCCTCAAAATTTAGGCTCGATTCATGCAAGATGATCTAAAATCAGCCCGAAGCATTCCATACGTTTCCGTGGCATTTTTGCCAAGTTTAACGCAGTATTTTATTGCATATCATTCTTCTTAAGAGTCTTCGCCTCCAGATTGCATTTTGGAAATTCACCAGTTGTTATAATCAGCTTTTAGTAAGGTGTATGGCAATTCCTGCTAATTTTAAAAAATCTACGACATATTTAAATAAAAAAGCCTGGAAACTTATTTAAGGCACCTAGTATATATATATATATATATATATATATATATATATATATATATATATATACATATATATATATATATATATGTGTGTGTGTGTGTGTGTGTGTGTGTGTGTATGTGTATTTCATGTCTATACATAATGTGTAGAAATCGTTAGACTAAGTTCACATAGCTTAATCATATTTTACTTCTCAATTCTACCCCCGTATTGAGCACAGGAATACTGAAATTCTTCATGCAATGTTTTATAGCACCGTATACAGGAACTAGTATCGTATAGTACAGTATATATATATATATATTTATATATATATATATATGTATATATATATATATATATAGCCAGTAGAGTTTAGTTTCCTAGAAGTACATCCAATGAAACAACACGTGTCTACCAAAATAGTGCTCAATGAGTGAACAGAGCATGTATATTAATTTTATTTATACAAACATTAATGGCTACATATGTGCATACATGTTTCTGTAATCACCCACGTTGGGGGATTACGTCTTCAGGCCAAGAACTACCTTCCTTAGGAAGGTAGTTCTTGGCCTGAAGACGTAATCCCCCAACGTGGGTGATTACAGAAACATGTATGCACATATGTAGCCATTAATGTTTGTATAAATAAAATTTATATATATATATATATATATATATATATATATATATATATATATATGAATAAAAACATCAATACGAAAAATATATAAATGCTTATATCTCTTCTGTATTTATATAATGTGTTGACGTGTAGAAACACAAAAAGTATTTTGAAAAAAAAAAAACGAGAATGTTTCTTTCAAAAGCACGTATTTTCGACCGATCCTTCGGTCTTCCTTGATGTGAATAATGGAAACATGCGTGTTTAACGTTTTTGTTTAACAACATAAAAGTTGACGTTGCCCAGGATTTTATGAGGATCAACGCATGTTCGACACTTCCAATACTTTTATTGTCATCGAAATCTGTGAAATCGCGCATTTTGAAGTCCGTTGGAAAAGAACTTTCATAGGCACGCGCACACACAGACACAGATAGAGAAAAAGTGACTTTTATTCATGAAGAGAGATTGTTTTTTTTTTTTTGTTAATCTTAATGTTCTGTGTAAACGTAAACTTATTAATCATTAATCTAGAAATCTTTGATTTATTAATTTTAAAACTATTGATCCTAAATGGATTAATCTTTCAGTTTCTGTATCTATTTCTCTTTTAATTATCGGGTTCATAAATTATTAATCTGGAGAGCCACTCGGGTTTCAAGGGTATGTGACAGGAAATGAATATAAAAAGGAAAAATGAGGAACACTATGGGAGTCTACGAACTCCACATCTGTACCATTACAGAAGTGTTTCATTCCTGTGTTTGTGCTAAAACAAATATGCCCGATAAAGTTACTAGTCTTGTATCGACCAACCCGAATATCAGCAAAATCACATCTCTTCACCGTGAATATCCTTAGATGCTGAGAAAAGTTTTACTCTAATATCGCCTTTGCTATGATTGCTTGATCTTTTCACTGACTGTACCAGCATGAAGACATTTAAATGTACTGTGAATTAACATCTCGCTGCACAACTTTTGGATAGGATGCTCCTTTATAAATCTGGTTTTTAATTATAGTAGCTTCTTACGTCTAAGTTGCATTATTTCGTGAAGTTAAGTGAAAAAAAATAAGAAAATAAATAATTAAAAAATTATACATTATATAGATATGAACTGTGTTTGATTACGTTAAAGGGCACTATCTAACAAAAATTTGTTGACATTAGATTCGAAGATAGTGTGTAAAACGTGCACATATACAATAATTGAGCACTCTCGTTTATGGCGTCTATTTTTACGAGGTATTTATTCACAATTCTAATTCGAGGGAAAATACATACGAAGTACACAATTTCAAGGTGCCCGGAGAATTCGTCCCCGGAAAACTCGTACCCGGAAAATCGTACCTGCCTCCCCCTTTTTGCTACGTAGGAAAACTTGTCCCTTATTGAATAGATATCGATTAAAAACACATTTTATGACCGTTCTTGAAGAAGATATTGTTTTTAAAAGAGAATACACATCCCCTAATATTTTTAAAAAATTATTATTTACTCTTGTTTTAAAAAACTAAACTTGATCACGGAGTCAATATACGAAAAACGAAACCATATATTTATTTAAAAAAATAAGTTTTAACACCTTTTGGTGTTATTACGAAACAAAAATAAAAGAAAGAAAACACGTATTATCAAAAAAAGTAATTATTTTATTTAGAAGAATTATTTAGTTTAAAAATTTTTTGTATTATTGCGAAACAACAAAACAGAAAACACGGTACTTATGTATTTTTGATACCGCGCTGAAATAATAACGTTATTTGATACCGCGCTGAAATAATAACGTTATTATTTCGAAAGGCATTCTTAACATGGGGAGTGGAGGGCATCGTTTAAAGTCATTTCGGGGGCACTTGTGTAGTATGCAGACGGCGGCTATTGTTAGGGGGCGATAACTCCAATTTCTTCTTGGTCAAATAACGCGGCAAACAAGTAACAAACAAGATTTTTTATTTCGAACAGAAAAATATTTGAAAACCTAACATTTATTGTATAAAAATGTATCAATATATAATTGTAAAAGTATTTATTTAAATGTTTGCGTAAGAAAATATAATTTCAATAAAACAATTTTGTGATAAAAACAACATTGGATTTTTGTAAAGTACAATATCTTTTTTTTTTTCAAACAAATAAATAATTTAAATGAAACATTTTTTTTTAAATTAAAGCGACTTTGAAGGGTCAACAACAAATTAATAATGTTAATGTTTTTGACTGAAAAACGCCACCTGGCGACAGTTTGGTGAAATGATTCTCCCTCAAAGCGTTTTCTTTCACTTTCTTCGACGTGATTTTTAATCGTGCATGTATTTATTTTATTTTCTTGATATATTTTTTCTTTGGGTAAATTTGATTCATACTTTTATTCGTGCTTGTTTTTATTTTATTTTTATTTATTTTTTTTATTATTATTTTCTCCACTAAATATTTTTTTTGTTAAATAATTTTTTCATGCATATTCAAATAATATTCCCCCCACGCTTTTTTTGTCCTAAAATAGTACTTTCAAAAAGTTTTCATGATTAAATATATCAAAGAAAACCTTTTGCGCGTGCGCTTTGAGGGAGCAATCATTAAATAAAACCACCGTTTTCCGTGAAGTATCAAAATTTCTAAATAAATATTAGTTTGATTATTTGATAATACAAGAAGTGTGTTTTTTTGTTTCTTTGTTTCGTAATAACACAAGAAATGTTAAAAACTAAAGTAATTTTTTAAATAAATATATGGTTTCGTTTTTCTTGTCTTCCGTTCGGTTTCGTTGCATAATCAATCGTATCCACTTCCGGTAGCTTGATTTTTTTCTGAGCAGTGATCTTTGACATTACCTAAAAATATACAAATTTATTTTCTTTTGGAGGGTGGAGGGCTCGTTTTAAAACTATATCTACCTCAGTATTTTTCTTAATTTTCTATTTTTGAGCGATTATCGAGACTCCTGAGATGTGATTATCTCCTGTCGGAAATATTTTGTTCTAAAGTAACACTCGACATTACTTTTTTTTTTAAACTAAGTCAACTCTTTAAAATAAGTTGAACTACTAAAAACTTTCAAAGCTTGGTAGAAATCGAACACTTAGAAAATCAATTTGATTTTTTTTAAAACAATAGTAAACAAGTAAAAATATTTTTTAAAAATATTATGGGATGTGTATTCTCTTTTAAAGATAATTTCTTCTTTAAGAACGGTCATAAAATGTGTTTTCAATCGATACTTATTCAATAAGGGACCAGTTTTCCATTCCTAGCAAAAAGGGGAGAGTTTTCAGGGTACGAGTTTTCCGGGTACGAGTTTTCCAGGGACGAGTTTTACTAAATTCCAATTACAAAATTCAACCTACATTTATAAATAAAAACAAGGAATTTTTAGTGAGATATCTATACTCCTATATATACATTTTTTTGTTGTTTGTGTATATTAAACCCCCAATTTTCTATTTATTTAAAAATGAAATATAACTTTGTTATATATGGGTCGTGGAATTGCATTCATCTGCAAAAGATTTAACTAATTTGCATATTCTTTTAAGCATGCATATAAATTAATTCCCTATAAGGTTTTTCGGTTTGCTTATGGGATGATCATCTTTAGTTAACTATTACGTGAAATTATATTCATACAAATATTCTACATGATTTATACTTGCGTAATATTTGCGTAAAAAGGTTATAGTAAACTCTTTCTCTATATATATTTATGTATGCGTATATATATTTGTTTTAAAAAAATGCCTACCAAACTCCTCTGTCAGTTTTTGGTCTACAGACATGAAACTTAATATATAGGGTATTCGAACTCATGCGAAACTTTATATTTTGGTCTTAGTGAGGAAAAATCGGTGCAAAAGTGAGAAAATAAAAAAAAAATTGAATTTGCCAGGTGATGGTTGAACGACGGCATTACGAATATGCATGCGTAACGTAATAGCTATTGGTTCATGTTTAAATTTTTAGCCTTGCAGCAAACATTTCTTCATGGCTCAAGCATTAACGTCAAAGGAAAAAGTAAATCGTAAGCTAAACGTTTTAGTTTCGATTCTCGTTGGTGACGCACGAGGCATTTTTTTTTAACTATTTAAATCATTATTATATATTGGGTCCAATATAATATAATAATAAATACGAAACCTCATATTTAAGCGTATTTTACGATAGGGCAATTCCGGGTAAATTATGCATGAAAACAAAACTTGTATATATAAGTATAAAAATGTATGGTACTCCTGATGTCACGTGTTGAATTTCTAACCATTTTTCTTGTTCACTTTTTTATTAATCCGATTCAGAAACAGTTCTAATTATCTGTGATACAATGAAACTGCAGTATTACGTTATGCATATTTTATTATCATTTATTAGGGAGCTCCATCTGGCAGAATAACCAACCATTTGTTTCTGTTGGATTCAGTTTTATTCGGATATTGAAAAGTTGGATTTCTTGCTATCAATTATATAAAGGACAGTTGTCTGTGGTCTTTTTGTGCGTTTGTATGTCCAGCTAAAAGTAAAAATGGAACTACGAAACAAACACCCACAAACTTGGTATATTCTTGATTAGCGTTGTCCTGGGTGCATAATATCTAAAATTCAGAAAAAGAATTATTCTCTGGGAGTCAACTCGTTCAGGTTTTAAAAGAAACGCATTTTCTCTCTCTCTCTCTCTCTCTCTCTCTCTCTCACACACACACACACACACACACACACACACACACACACACACACACACATATATATATATATATATATATATATATATATATATATATATATATATATATATATATGTTGGATGTGATAACTAATGGCTACACATATGCAAACATGTTTCAGTGACCACCCTGCCAGGGAAAATCACCTCATCCGGCCAAGAATATCCACGAGAGTCTTGGTCGGATTCTTGGCCGGATGAGGTGATTTTCCTTGGCAGGGTGGTCACTGAAACATGTTTGCATATGTGTAGCCATTAGTTATCACATCCAACGTATTTATATTGCGCTGTATAAATATTGAGCACTCTTTGGTTGACACATTTTGGTTTTGTTTAAATAATACTACCAATAATATAATATAATATAATATATATATATATATATATATATATATATATATATATATATATATATATATATATATATATATATAAATGTAAAGTTGGTTTGTTCTAAACAAATAAAACCCTATTTCTAAGTTACCAGTTTATTTGAAATTTTCAGACAACCCATCTTTAGAGTCGAGGTATGTTTTTATGTTATTTAAATAAATTTACCTCGCGATTTATTAAAATTACAATATTAAATAAAATAAATATATGTTTTTTACTGCGAATCTGTTCTGTTGATAAAACTGAACTTCCGGTTCGATTCATTTCACAGCCACGAATTGACGAAAGATTTCATTTTCTGTTAACTCGATAAGTAAAAAAAAAAACAAACTTACTCGTGCAGAGAGTGATCCGTACTGAAATAATAATGTTATTATTTAAAAAGCCATTCTTAACATGGGGAAGGGAGGGTGTTTTGTACCTATTCTGTACTTTAATCTTACAATTGAATAAAAACATATCATAAAACTTTAAACGTGGAAAACGATTTTAAAAAAATAGCGCGGATCACTCTCTGCATTAGCACACACACACACACACACACACACACACACACACACACACACACACAAAAAAAAAATAATAATAATCCCATATTTTAAAACTTTAAATTCATTTATGTACTTATGTTTTTTAAATTTTATTTATGTTAAGGCTTCACTCATGAAACATTACGTTTTAATTGTTTAGTTTATTTTCACGGCATTGTTTACATAAAAAAGTTTGTTTTAACTTTTTCTAAACTGTTTCATTTTTACGACATGCCTCAACGTATTATAAACACCCTAACCCCCCATGTTAAAAAAAAAACAAAAAAAACGCCCTTCCATAAACCTCGAAAGCCATTCTTAACATGGGGAAGTTAGGGTGTTTATAATATGCTGGGGCGAGTCGTAAAATTAACGAAGTTGCTATCTATTATTTATTGCAAAAATTGCTTGAAATTTATTTATTTGACCAAAAAATAAAATTTTGGTACTCCTTGGGCGTTGAGTTCCATGGCGACCAGTAGAAAAAAATAATAGTCGCTCCCTTAGTCTCCCACCTCACCCCGCACGTGACATATTTTATTTACTGACGTTGCCGTAACTAAACGATTATCTGTCACATTTACAAACATTTATTTATTTATTTATTTTGAAAAAAGTTTTACTTTTTATGAATATTAAAAGAAAAATGGGTACTCATGCAGAGAGTGATCCATGCTGAAATAATAACGTTATTATTTAAAAAGCCATTCTTAACCATGGGGGGAGGGTGTTTTGTACCTATTCTGTACTTTAACCTTGCAATGTATTAAAAAAAAAACACGATTTAAAAATTAGCGCAGATCACTCTCTGCATTAGCACCGAAAAATGTTAGTAAACATTTATTAATAATTTCTCACTTTTTACAAACATTTGATTTTAAATTTCTTTTTAAATGACGACTTTTATCGACTTTTTTTTAAATATCCCCCCAATGGTGTTTATTCCGAAATTCGTTATTAACATGGAGAGGTTGGGGGTGTTTATTCTGAAAGCCGTTCTTTGTGGAGGTGCATCTAATGTAAAAAAAATAAAAAATAAATTAAAAAAAAAACTAAATCCTTTACTAATAACTTCTCACTTTTACAAATATTTTTTAATTTACATGCGCAGATGAACAAATTGTTGAATAGTGCGAAAACAAAACATTTAGGTCCACCTCCACAATTTTCTTTTTTAAATGACTTTTATTGATAAATAAATTTACTTCTCCGCAACTTTTATTGATAAATAAATCTATTTCTCTGCCACGGGCACTGAACCCCTCCTTTTTTTTTTAATAGTATTTTCGGGTGGGTATGCTGACAATAAATATCAGTTAAATTTTGCAAATAGCCCCCCCCCTCCAAAAGTGGTGTTTACTCCGGAAGCTGTTCTTGATATGAGGAGGTTGGGGAGGGGGGGGGGTGATTATAAGGTGGACCTAATCTAAAAAAAAAAAACAATTTGTTTATGCGCACATAAGCAACTATTTTTTTTATTAACTTTTTTTTTTAATTTTTAATTTAAAAATTAAATTTCAATGAATAGAATAATAAATCATTTATCATTAATATGTGTTTTTGGTTTTGTGTTGAATGAAACTTTTTTTTTTCATTACAACAATAATGAACCAATTTAAATCTTCCGGCATGCGTTTAAGCGTTACGAAATTATCAATAAATCGTTTAGTTACTAAGCCAACGTCAGTAAATAAAAAAAATGTTACATGCGCATGCATTAGCCTTGACTGGGAGGGGGGGCTAAGGGAGCGACCATTAAATAATTATGCTGGTCGCCATGGAACTCAACGCCCAAGGAGTACCTAAAGTGGCACTTATGCACTTATGTTACCGTGCTAATTTTTAAAATAGTATTTTCCTGTTAAATTCAAATTTTACGATATGTTTTTCTTTTATTAATTTGTTAAGTGAACGTATAGCTAACCCGGTCGGTTTCTAATGCGAGGAAAATCTAGCCCCCCCCCCAAAAAAAAAGGGGTACTCTGGATAATAACAAAACATTAAAATTGCCTCAGTCTCGAAAGATTTCTTCTCTACTGAACGAGGAAAAAACGGTGAAGTGTAGTTCACCTTCTGTTTCTCTCCCCCTCTCTCAATATCTCTCTCTATCCATCTCTTCCTTTCCCTCTCTCAATCTCTTTCTCTCTATATCACCCTCTCCATCTCTCTTTGGGCCCCTTTCTCTCACTAACTCCCTCTATCTCTCTCCTTTCTTCTGTTTCATCCCTCTCTGTTTCTAACACTCCACCTCTCTCTCTGTTTATCTATCAATCCCTTTATCTCTCTATCTCCTTCTCTTTCTCTATTTTCCTCTCACTGTCTCTTTTCTATCTATATATCTTCCTCTCTATCTGTCCATCTCTAATCCCTCATCCTATTTTAGTCTCCTAAATTAATTACAGTGAATAAAGCATTGTCAAAACATGGATAAATCCTATTTTAGTCACCTAATTTACTGACTGTGAGAATAGAAGTTATTTGGAAATTACTGCTACCTTGAACAGCACCAGAAGTAACTGGTAAAACCTTTCTAATTAAATTGATTTTGGCAGCCATTTGGTAACAAAATGACATAGCCTTAGCCCTTGCTGCATGAGGAATACCTGCGACCTTGCTGCCAAGTAGAAGAATTATTTATTCTACTTTAAAACATTCAACTTTTCAAAAATCTCATCTTCGACATCTCCAAAACATCCAATATGGGGAAAAATATTGCAGAAATGCAAACTTATTGTTTAGGATGAATGCACAATGGTACGCAAAAAATCACTTGAGGCTCTTGGTTAATCCTTGCAAGATTTGCGTGGCAATGTCAGACCATTTAGGAATGCAGTAATATTGCTTGCAGGAGATTTCAGACAAATGTTACTTGTTATTCTTCAATCAACACCAGCAGATGAAATAAATGCTTGCCTCAAATACTCTACTTTTTTGTTTCATGTGAAGACATTAAACTTAACTCAAAATATGCATGTACAGTTGCAGACAGTTCGATCCGCACAAAAACTTTTGCATCACTTGTGGGAAATTGGGTACGAAAAAGTGCCAGCTCATCAGAGTTAAGGCCAAAATTCTTTGACTTTTAACTTCTGTAATTTCTGTAATTTTATTTCATCAAAAGAATAGTTAGTTTAAAAGGTTTTTGCAGATATTCAAAATATAAGAATTCCATTTGACTGAGTGAATGAGCTATTCTTGCAGGTCAATACAAAGATGCCCATGAACTTAACGCTATAATTAAATGTAAAATTCCAAGTAAGGTAGTCAAATACAAATCCATCGACACTGTTGTGAAAGCAGATAAAGTGGTTAATTATCCAACAGTTATATTTGCCAGGGATGCCACCGCATGTATTGTAACTGAAATTTGGTGTACTAATTATCATGTTGTCAAATATAAACCAATCCAAGCTTTGCAATGGCACATAGCTTGCAGTAAAAAAAAATAACAAACAATATCATAGAAACAGCAATCTTAACAGGACCTTTCACAGATGAATATATCTTCATTCCATGCATTCCTATGATTCCACCGGATACATCATTACACTTTAGCAAATTGCACTTTCCAATTTTATTGTCATTTGCAATAACCATCAACAAAGCACAGGGAACAATCTTTACAATTGTGGGCCTTACAGTTACACACTGACTGTTTTTTCACATGGACAATTTATGTTACATATTCAAGAGTCACCAAACCGGAAAATCTCTATATCAGCTAAGAAAATGGAACAACAAAAACGGTGTACCCATGCAAAATGGAAAATTAAACCTATAAGAAACATGCTTTTTCTCATTTTGGAACTTTTTCCATTGCGCCAATTTGAGCCACAGCAACGCGTGGCAGGGTACAGCTAGTATATATATATATATATATATATATATATATATATATATATATATATATATATATATATATAATACTACCAATAATATAATATAATATAATATAATATATATATATATAAAGAGAGAGTGAGAGAGAGAGAGAGAGATAAAGACTAACAGAAATACTATCGAGAATATGTGAAACTTCTCACGTGTGGTCCAGTGGATGTTTTCATTGAACGTTTATAGGTACGTGTGTTTTGTCTTAACATACTCAGTAAATAGGGATTATCACAGCCCGAAATCAGTAAATAAACGTGTTGTCCATCTACCACCTGTGTGCGCGCTCTTCAAGCGTCTAAACACACGCACATGCGCACACACTTACCTACTTAGATAGAGCTAAGACGAATTGATATTAATGAAATATATAATTGCAAAATGGCGATAGTAATCGCACAATTTTAAAAAGTTTTCTATTCTAATATATATATACTTTTTTCAAATAGATAAAAATAATCTATAAAATAAATAGCGGATATGTGTTATATTTTACATGTTTTGTTCACCTCCTCCACACACACACACACACACACACACACACACACACACACACACACACACACACACACACACACACAAACACACACACACATGCGCAAAAATGAATTCTCCTCTCGCTTTCGACGTATGAGGTTCCGCCACAACAACTACGTTGCTCGAGTATCAATACAAATGATTTGTTTATAGTGGTGAAGACTTTGTGTAGAACCAACCACACTTTTTGCTATTAGTGTTAATCTTTGTCGGTGCAGATGACTGCCAAAAGACAGAGCATATAGTAGATCGTTAGTTTTTACATCAGAGTTTTTCCTTCTTCTAGATGCGTGTCTTAACGAAGACTGGGGGTGCATCTCTCCCAGTGAATGATTGCAGACCCAGATACAACCCTGGAAATTTCTTCGACTTGGCACAGTGCATAAAGCGCTTATCCTTTCCAAACGGTCACGCATCTGGCACTGCCCAAACTTATCGTTGCTTAATATATGACACAATCACGTTGACACACCGGTTCTCGCCAGATCCTCGAATATTTATATGATAATCTGGGTTTTTATTACTGTACACATAGATTCGAAAAAATTGTCAAAAAAACAAATATATAACAAATAAATGTTATCAAAGGCAAGATAAGTTACTTTTCTACCTAACTGGATACTTTTTTGTGTTTTTTATTTAATATAACATGTATATTCAGCTCGAAAAACATGCAGTGTTTACCGATGTATTGGAAAATTTTAAATGGCACCCGACTCTCTCTTAAACACGGTAAGTTTGGGAAAATGAGTTAAACATAAGAAACTACACAAAATACTGTTAGAAACTCACCGAATATATGTCAATCTATGTCACAGTAACATATTGAGCGAGTCTTAAACGGTATTTTGTATTGTTTTTTTAATATTTTAAACTAATTTCCCAAAACTTACCGTGTTCAAGAGAGAGTCGGGCATCATTTTAAATTTCCCAATACATCGGTAAACACTGTATGCTTTTCGAGCTGAATAAACATTTTACATTAAATAAAGACACTACAAAGTATGCAGTTAGGAAGAAAAGTAACTTATCTTGTCCTTGATAACATTTATTTGTTATATATTTGTTTCATGACAAATTTTTGACAACTATTTGGAATCTATGTGTATAGGAATACAAACCCGATAATCTCTCTTTCCAATGTCCTGGATCTCCAGGAAAACTTTCGACACCCGCAAAGCATCTGGACCTGATCTTATCCATTCCATAATAATAATAATAATAATAATAATAATAATAATAATAATAACGAGCGGGATCTGTGGAAATTCCAAAGGGGACCCATTCATATGTAATACATTGATGTTGGCATTCTGTAGATGTTCAGTGTAAATGGAGACGCTCTGATATTATTGTTGCTATTTTTGTTAAAACTGCAAAAGTATTTATCTAAGCTAGCACGAACACCCGGCAAAACCCGGTCGTAAAGTAAGCTTAAATATGATATTTTAATTATTGCAAATTTGGTATATATTATTATAAAGTTAATGTACTATCGATTTTTATATATCATAAAATTGCGATTTCAAAAATAAAAAATATATCCATATTATTTGGGTGCATTAGCTTGAATCGAAACCCAAATAAAAACCTATAATATATATATATATATATATATATATATATATATATATATATATATATATATATTGAGTTTCTTCAGCCATAATCGAAACAGAAACCAACACTTATGAAGAATTCTTGATAAAATTATTCATAAAAGAAATAGATGATTTAAGTGCCATCAGCTATAGTCGAAACCGAAACCAAAACTTTTGAATAATTCTTGGTAAAATTATTTATGACAATAAATAGAAGAACATAACAATTAAACGACCCGGATGTAAGCGTGACACACAGAAGAACACACACGCTATCGCATTAATATATAGATAATAATAATAATAATAATAATAATAATAATAATAATAATAATAATAATAATAATACTCTTCTTAGCTGACTCACGTTTTCTCTAAATTCTATTATAGATGGGGAAGAAGGGTAGCAGGGGGGATACTGGATGTGGGTCAACCAGTATCAAAAGTGTTCAGTTTATTTCCGTTTATAATTTGTTTGGCCATAATTTTATATATTTGAAAAGAACCAGGTCTTTGTGTTATTTTGTATTTTGTTTTTGAAATGAGACTGCATTCGATTAGAAATCTAAGCTTGCGCCCTATGTGACTTTAACCGATTTTGTGTGCTGGAATATGACTGAAGCAGTATGCGCTGTGTCGTTTTCTTGATGGGAAACTTGGATCTCGCAAATGGAAATTTTGTTATAATTGTAACAGGGGATCCTGTAGATGTCCGTGTTTTGACGGAGTAGATTTCAATCTATATTTAAGTATATTTTCTGTATTAAGCAAGATACTATAGTATAGTTCTGACGCCATATTGTGTGGAGTTAAATAAAGAGAGGTGCCTTGTGGGCATCTTATGTGATGGGTTTGAAGGTGGTGTTGGTGTCTTGAATCTTATTAAACAGGCTCATTCCAGCAATGCGTATATGTATTTAAATGTATAATACAAGCTTTGACTCATACTTAATTAATGAAACAGGGGCAAAGTAAAAACAAGATAAAACAAAAGCAGTGGTCAGACATTTTAAGTGGCAAACACATTTAACATAAGAATCAAACGTCACTCTGAAAACATACGACTCAGATCTCACGGGATCACGCGAGATTTAACGATCACACGAGATTTAACGAGAGCCGTCTACCCTTAATGACTCGTTGCGTTTATTTTTATATATATTTTTCAAATAGTATCATTATTGCACTTAGACTTGTATTTGTATTTTTGTCTTTTGATGGGAAAAAATTATTTAACGGACGAATTGATAGAGAAAAAAGATAATAAAATGTCAATTAAATGGAAAAGCTACTCCTGTATATCTTTGCTGAAGGCTTCCATTTTTTTCGTAATACTGTTTTTCTTCTTTTTTTTTTTTTGTTTTTTTTTTTGTTTTATGATAAGATCAAAGCCGTGGACGGACGCGATCCGGGATGTTGATTAATTCCGACGTAGACGGATCATTTTGTCCGGCCTTTGATTTTTAGTTTCCTACGTTAAGGTTACGTGAATCTCTTTCACTTTTCCCTCAATCATCTAACGATGCGTCTGTGATTTTATTTTCATCTGCTTTTATGTATCATTATATATTTTTATCCATCTAGATCTAATCTATCTACGTAGATTTTATGAATTTTGGAAAATTCGTCCCCGGAAAACTTGTACCCACAAAACTCATCCCCGGAAAACATGACCCCGAAAAACTCTAATCGGAAAACTCGTCCCCGGAAAACTCATATCTGAAACACCCGTCCCCAGACAACTGGTATGCGGAAAACTAGTACCGGAAAACACGTCCATTTTTGCTAGGTCCCTTATTGAATAAATATCGATTGAAAACACATTTTATGACCATTCTTGAAGGAGATATTACTTTTAAAAGAGACTATACTCCCCATAATATTTAAAAATATATATATTTTTACTTGTTTACTGTTGTTTTAAAAAAATTAAATTGATTTTCTAAGTATTCGTTTTCTACTTAACTAGCTAAGGTGTTAGTAGTTTCACTTATTTTAAAGCGTTTAATCAGCTAAAAAATGAGACTACAGACAGCATTTTTTTTATATTTATACTCATTTACTGTTGCTTTTAAAAGGGCAAAAACTACCTAGCTGGCAAGGTGTTAGTGGTTTAATTTATTTTGATGCGTTCATTCAGTAAAAAAATAAAACAACAACAACAAAGAAGCAAGTAGCGTCGAGTGTTACGTGAGAACGAGAAATAATGTCCGACGTCAGGGAATCACATCTTCAAAATCGCTCAAAAATAGAAAATTAAAGAAAATACCGAGAAAGATTTAGTTTTAAAAAGAGCCCACACCCTTTAAAAGAAAATAAATTTTAATATTTATTAATATAATTTAGAGAGTGGGGGTAAAACTATATCGCCCTCAAAAAACAAAACGATAAACAGTGTTTTTTTTTTAAACTACTAACACCTTAGCCAGTTAGGTAGAAAACGAACACTTAGAAAATCAATCTGATAGGTCCTGAACTGGCATCTAAGCTTCAGCCTCTGTCCCATCGACGAAACGTTGCATCTCTCTGCTTGTTCTACAAGTATTTTAATGCTGAATGCTCTGACGAACTGCAGACACTTGTGTCCCCACGACGTAGACACCCTCGACAAACCCGACAGGCAGCTAAATCCCACCCCTTCACAGTAGAGATCCCTAGATGTAAAAGATCTTTCTACTCCAGTAGTTTCTTCCCCAGAACCGATAGACTCTGGAATTCCATTCCAGGTTCCTGCTTCCCTAACTGTACTGACATGCAGAAGTTCAAGTGCAACGTGAACCGACATCTTGCTGCCCAAATCCCAACATAGTGCCCCAATAGTTGCTGCCCCTGATAGTAGCCTCCTACACCAAAGTGGTAATGTGCCTTGTTTGGGGTGAAAATGTAATAAAAAAAATAAATAAATAAAATAAAAAATGAAAGTAAAAAGATTCTTGGTAAACGATAGTAATTTTTGATAAAATAGATTAATAAATTTCTTTATTGATTACTGTTTCTTAATGATTGATTTAACAATTTTGAAGTAAAAAAAATTAAATGAGCTTTCGAGATATTTTTAGCACACGCCCTCTTTCCCGCCAAAGAAATTTAGTAATCTATTTTATGAAAAACTACTACCGTTTATCAAGAATCTCCCTACGAAAAGAAAAACAAAAGAATATAAGTGAATAAAGTTTATTTTTATGAGAATATTTATACATTTATCTAGTAAATAATCATAAAATTACATATGCAAACCCACGTTTATTTTTTTTTTTAAATGAAACTTATGCAAAGTGGATGGATTTGATTTTGTATTCTTAAACGAACTGACTTTTTTTGATAAAATTGTCTGTGGGTACAGTTAAAATATTTTTTCTAAAGAATAAATTTGAAGAAAATTTATTTTTATGAGAACATTTATACATTTATTTAGCGAATAAACATAAGACTACAAATAAAAAAAATACGTTTATTATTTTTTTTTTAATTTAACTAATGCAATGGGGATGAAATTGATATTTTTTATTCTAAAATGAAACCAACTGTTGCATACGTTGAGTTTTTTTTTAAATAATAAACATGGTTTTTCATATGTAGATTTATGTTTATTCGCTAGATAAATGTATAAAAATCATTGTAAATATAAACTTTATTTACTTATATTCTTTTGAAAAAATATTTTACCGGTACGCCAGGTAAACATTTATTAAAATAGTTGGTTTCATTTTCAAATTAAAACACCAAATTTCTCTTCGTTGCCTTAATTGGATTAAAAAAAATAATAAACGTGGTTTTTCATACGTAATATTATGTTTAATTGATAGATAAAAAGTAAAAAAAAAAACGTTTTTTTTTTTCTGTAGGCAGTTTCATTTTTATATGGCACATGGTACAAAACATCTTTTGGCGTAACAAAATGGTGGATTAAAATTTTGCTTCTTGGCGTCCCAAAAAAGAACTACCGCAAAATGGCAGAATGGAATTTGGCATCTTAGCGTCTAAAAAAAAAAACCCCAAAGAAATGCCGCGTTTGATAGACATGTTTTCCATCCTCCCCCCCCCCATTTTACGTCGGGCAAAATTCTCCAAAATCAAGGAGCCTCTTCCTGGACCAAACACTTTATCTGTATATGAGATGCATAAATATTCGAATATTCCGTTACAGTTCTCTTTTATGCCTCAAACGTTGAGTTAATTAATAAGTTAGTAATATTGATTTTCCTCTTCATTGACCTGTTAATTATGTTATAATTTATATTTCTTTGTACCTTTTAGTCTTACTGAATTTAAGGGTAAGAATTCATTTGGTCTGGTGGACTATCTATATTAGTTTTGTTACTAAAGGCAACATCACCAGAAGAAGGCACACCAATCATCGTATAAACCAGTATATGGTAGCCATACCGAACGGTTTTTGTTTGGGTTTCGAATGCTGTTATTTTGAATATTTAGTCAGGGTTTACTTGTAGAGTGGAGTATCCTCATGCCATGTTGTTCTGGAGATAAGGTATTTAGTTCTCTTCCACCAGAAGAATTTAGATACCAGGGTCGGAAAGTGGGATTGAAGAGCCAGTGCCTTGGAGGAGGGGCACTCTGACCTTTAAAAAGTGCCTGAGCAGCCTCGTCGGAATTCCTCGGCGAGGGCGCCTCATGCGATTAGCAATAAACTAAGGCCATTCCCAAAGAGAGAAGGCAAAGCCTTGGAGGGTGGACCTCCTAGAACTGCACAGAACTTAACTCTCACCGCAAAATCAACAGGGACCGGATCATTACTGGAATGATCTAAATCTATATTGATTTTGTGGGCCCAGGAAAAAGATTCCTAGCCTAGAGAGAGAGAGAGAGAGAGAGAGAGAGAGAGAGAGAGAGAGAGAGAGAGAAAGGTTATACGTTCGGAGACAGTGTTGAGTAGGCGTTAAAGTTCTTTCCATTAGGTATTCAAGTTCAGTGTGTGCGAGTTTTGAAAAGATTTCTTTTTTATTTTTTGCTTTATTTTTTATTGTTTTATTTTTTTACACTATTGCTTCGTCAGTGATTATTTTTTAAGAAGTGGGGATGGAATTTCTTGATGCTGAAACACGTATAACACATCCACCGACCCCCTCTCTCTCTCTCTCTCTCTCTCTCTCTCTCTCTCACACACACACACACTGTCAGAATCTTATCTGGAGACACAGTCGACTGAGTCGAAACGCTGTCCATTATTTCATCATTATTTCCAAGAAGTGTCAGTCGCAAAGGCGACTAACAGGGACGACGGAGACGTTGATGGAATCTTCGACAGGGACGCCTCCATCCTACTCTTTCCATCACCCTCCATTACACTAGCGGTGCCAAGATAGTGCCACTAGTCGTCATAGCACTGGAGAAGGAAGAGGGAGGAGGGAAGACGGGAAATGAAAAGAAAAGAAGGAAGATAAAATGTAAAAAAAAAGGATATGAACGAGAAAAAAAATAAAGGATAGAAAGAAACAAAGCAAGGAAAAAATTAAAAAAATGAAAGACGAAAGGTAATGTCATCTAAATCTATAATCTATATGTTAATACGATAGTGCGTGTTATTTTGTATGTCACGCTTACATCTGTTTTCTTCCGAGTGACTGTCGTTTAATTGTTATGATTTTCCATTTCTTGTAATAAATCATTTCACCCAAAATTCTTCATAAGTTTTGGTTTTGGTTTCGGTTTCGATAATAGCTTAAGGAAATCAAGTATATATATATATATATATATATATATATATATATATATATATATATATATATATATCCAATTATGCTACTTTGTCTGTGTGCGTTTGTGAGTTCGTTCCTTATAGACTCCGAAACGGCTGAACACATTTTCTTTAAAATTTACAAAACTTTAGTGTATAAGTATGGGAGTGATCTTAGTTAATTTTTGTCTAACAATACTCCCAATAATTACCGATGATCGAAACCGTTATTTGAATTTATCTATCATGAGTAAAGCCATCTCGTCACTTAGCAACAATGATAGAACAACGGGCCGTGAAAATTCTACTGTGGGTAAGTTGATACCGTGTTTTCTTTTGTTTTCTTTTTTTTTGTTTTGTTTTGCATAACGTGGTGTGTAAGTTCAAACTCTTTTTTCATTAACTACAGAGAAGTTTATAAGACTTGAAAATTTACGTTTTTTTGCGGGGGGGGGGGGGTATGACGTGGTCTGTATGTTCAAACCACGCAAGTAAATTTCTTAATGTTTTTTTTTTCGTTAACTGGAAAGAAGTTTATATTAAATAATTTCATGAAAGAAGCAATAGGTTCTCTAGAGTGCAACGTAGAATAACATATATTTTGGACTAAGTTACTGCATGGACGCATGTGAAGCTTCCTCCCGGGCGATTTCACGGATTTTGATGAGAATAAAAATATAGGTGTGTGAAATATTCGTTGATCATCATTCAATCCGAAAGATCGGGTCTCCCTGCTAGTATATATATATATATATATATATATATATATATATATATATATATATATATATATATATATATATATATATATATGAATAAAAAATCAATACGAAAAATATATAAATGTTTATATCTTTTCTGTATTTATTTCCTGTGTGTTGACGTGTAGGAATACAAAAAATCTTTTGAAAAAAACGAGAATGTTTCCTTCAAAAACACATAATTTTCGACCGATCCTTCGATCTTCCTCAGTGTGAATGATAGAAAACATGAGTGAGCGGGCATAGTTAGCAGCGGGGGGATGGGGAACGGGTATAGCCATTAAGGTAAAGATCTATCTGAATATGACTCTTCCAGCATTTTCGACTTGGAATGGTCAGCAACTTGTGTGGCCTCTATTCAAAACCAAGTCCTTCCACGCCACCCCACTAACACACTCGTATACGTGAACATACATGTATATACACTCGCGCACTACCACAACTGCTTCTTCACGTACATATACATACACAGGATACGCGCACTCACGTTTATGGGCGTGTTCACATATACAGCTGGAGATTGATGAATAGATGTAGATGATAAGCAAAGTGGGTGCGAATTAGAATGTCTTTCCCAAAAGCTTGGACTTATGTATTTATTGTGGGTCTAGGTTGTCGGGATTGTCTGCACGTACGCCCCCTATATATATATATATATATATATATATATATATATATATATATATATTCTTCATAAGTTTTAGTTTCGGTTTCGATTCAAGCTGATGCACCCAGACCGTATAGATATTGTTTTTTTTTTATTTTTGAAATCACAACTTTATAATATATAAAAATCGATAGAAAATTGGCTCTACAATAATATATCCAAAATCTGCATGAATTAAAGTATCATATTTAAGCATATTTCACGACTGGGCGCCCCTGCTAGCTTAGATAATTACTATTGCAGTTTTGGCAAAAGAGCTGCAGTAAAATCAAGGTGTCTCCATTTACGCTGAACATCCACAGAATACCAACATCAATATATTACATATGAAAGAGTCTGCTGCGGAATCTCCACAGGTCCTGCTAGTTCTGCTAATTGCGATAAAAACATCTGTGTAAGTATGCTTTTTTTTAATGTTAAATATTATTAAATAACATGGCTGATATGAAGCGTCTACAAGACGGCCATTTTAGTTTTTAGGCAATGTTTACTTATTTAAATAATGTATTTCCGTGTTTAGTTGATCGAAACAAAATAAATATTAACTCGAAATGACTCCTCATGTAGTAATATTTTACATTATAACGTTTTACATTTGCCTGCACATTTTTGTCTTGCAATCAACTCAATACTAGATTTAGTGGCATTACCGGGAGGGAGAAAAAGAAACGAAACCAATGACATAATGAAAGGGGGTTAATCGAGACAAGTAAGTAATAATAGTAAGGGCCATAACCGAGGAAGGAGGGGAGAATGAGAAATAAGGGAATAAATGACTTAAGAAAAGAAATAAATTGAGAAAAGTAGGGAACATAAAATATGGGGGGGGGGCAGTAAACATGGAAGAAAAATAAATAAATATGCAATGGTAGGAAAGACAATGGATGGAGGCTGGAAATGAAAAAAGGTTGAATAGAATAAAATCTATCTATCTATCTATCTATCTATCTACCTAATATTATATAAAAGTCACTTTACGTGTGTGTGAGTTCCTTCCTCATAAGTTCCGAAACGGCTGAGACTATCTTTTGAAAACTTCACCCATACTAATTTATATGTCTGGCAGTGTTCTTAGATATGTTTTTTTTTTTTACATAAATTCATCGGAAGAGTATCGCAAATCGAAAAAATCCGAACTTAAAAATAATTTTCATAAAAAAGAATTTTGCAGGGGAATATTTTACGTTACACCAGCCAAGGGGAATAATAAAATTTCAGCAACTCATTTCTTCTAAAAAACAAAACAAAACACAAAACAAACAGATTTATTATAATTTGGAGATATAGCTTAGTGGTAGAGTATTCGACTACAGATCGAATGATCCCGTGTTCGAGTCCGAGTGTACCTAACCACGTTTTTCTTCTTTTTAATGAGTTCAATTTACGAAAGAAGAGGTATCATTTAAAATCGCTGCAAATCATTTCTGTTTTTGCATATTTTAAAACTAAGCATTAATCAGAAGTAACTTTTTCAAAACATTTCTCGTTAAGCTCAAATTTCAGCTGACGTGATATTGTAAACATAGGCGGGATTTGATTAACAACATTATGATTATTAGTTTTTTATTTTTATATTTATTTATTTATTTTACGAATTAGTCCACCAGGCAAATAATTCCTCGTAATATATAATAACCAACAGAGGATTGATACTATAATAAATCATGTGCAATCTGCATAAATTAAAATGTCATGTTTAAGCGTATTTTATTGCCAGGCAATGTCGGGCATCCAGCTAGTAAAGAAATAAAGAAAGGAAAAGAGATAAAAAGGGAATGAAAGTATCAAAGGCAAAGGAAAGGGACGAAAAAAAAATGAAAGATTGAACGAAGAAAGCTATGAAGAAAGTAAGAAAAATGGAAAAGAAAGAAGAAAACAATTAAATAACGAAGAGGTTGTTGATCGAGACGAGAACAAAAGAGGGACAGAAAGAGGAAGAAGGAAAAGAATATAAGAAAAAATAAAGTAAAATGAGGGAAAGGAAAGGATGGAAATAGAAATGAAGATAGGAAGGAAAACGTAAAAGGAAAAGGCAACATGTAAAAAGAGGCAACGTTTAAAAAGGCAACATTTAAAAATGCAACATGTAAAAAGGGCAACATGTAAAAATCCAACATTTAAAAAAGGCAACGTTTAAAAAAGGCAACATGTAAAAAATGCAACATGTAAAAAAGGCAACATTTAAAAATGCAACATGTAAAAAGGGCAACATGTAAAAAGCCAATATTTAAAAAAGACAACATTTTAAAAAGGCAACGTTTAAAAAAGGCAACATTGAAAAAAGGCAGCATGTAACAAGGAAACATGTAAAAAGGCAACATTTAAAAAGCAACATTTAAAAAAGGCAACGTAAAAAGGCAACATTTAAAAATGCAACATGTAAAAAGGGCATCATGTAAAACAGGCAACATTTAAAAAAGGCAATATTTAAAAAAGGCAACATGTAAAAAGGCAACATTTAAAAAAGGCAACATGTAAAAAAGTCAACATGTAAAAGCGTAACATTAAAAAAGCTACATGTAAAAAGGCAACATTTAAAACAGCAAACATTAAAAAAACAACATTTAAAAAGGCAACGTGTAAAAAAGGCAGCATGTAAAAAGGCAATATGTAAAAAAGGCAACATTTAAAAAAGGCAACATTTAAAAAAGGCAACATTTAAAAAAGGCAACGTAAAAAGGCAACATTTAAAAATGCAACATGTAAAAAGAGCATCATGTAAAACAGGCAACATTTAAAAAGGCAATAAGTAAAAAAGGCGACATGTAAAAAGGCAACATGTAAAAAGGCAACATGTAAAAAGTAATATGTAAAAAGGCAACATGCAAAAAAGAATAAGAATAAAAAGAAATAAAATAAGGATTAAAGCAGGAAAATACAAAAGAAGAAAAATAGGGAGACAGAAACTAAGGAAATCATGAAGATGGGTTGAGACAGAAACCATAAAGGGTAAGAGACGCGGACAGTAGTGAAGAAGGAGAAAAAGGGAAAGGGATAAAATTGAAAAAAAAGGAAGAAAGAAACAGAATGGTAAGGATTCGAAAGCAAAATTAAATGTAAGGGAAGGGTAGGAAATGAAAATGGAAGGAGTCTGAAATTGAACGAAAGGTTCAAAAGAATAAAACAAAAGAGAGATAAAAAGGAAGAAAGAAAAATCAGGTTTTAGAAAGGGAAGTAGTTGAGAAAATATGAAAGAAGACGAGGGCAAAAGCTGAAAGGAAGACGAAGGTTGAAAGCGGAATGAAGGAAAGAAAAGTAAATTAATAGAAGAAGGAAATAAGAAAAGAAGGATAGAAGTTAAAGAAAAGAAATACAGAATGGTTGAAAGAAGAAAGGTAACACAAAAAGCAGAAGAAGGAAAGGATATAACAGAAGGAAAGGATATAAAAGAAGGAAAGGTAATGAAGGATAGAATAAAAGAGAAGAAATGGGGCAACAGAAAAAGTGGGAAGAAGTAAGGAAGAAAAGGGAATGGATAACAAAACTTGAAACAACGGATAAAAATCCGCCATCTTCGAGTATTTCCGGTTCAATGTTAAAGTTCAAATATCAATTCGTTGTATCATTTACGTAGAAGTATGAGGACCGTTCGAAAAGTAAGCCCTCCTATATTTTAATTCGAAAGCTAAAGCGTTGAAAAGCTACGAAGACGGGCTTGGTACTATTAAAACGAATGACCTTTTGTGTTCCAGAATTTATTTTTCTACATAGTCAACATCATTCCCAATACACTTTTGCCAGCGATGAACGATGCTTCGGTCGTAAAAATCCAGGGGCGCACTTTGTCACTAAAACTTGTCACCACTCTGAAATCGACAAACCTATCTCCTAACTGTTCTGACATCAGCTGCATCGACTTCGAAAATGTTCAACAGGCGCCGATGAATGTTGATGATATCATTTTTTTTCTGTATGGAGGAATTCAATGACGCATATCTGTTTCTGACGCACGTCCATGACAGAGGCGGCTTTCTTAGAATCCCACTACGTCAATATCTGCAACAGAAAGATGAAACTTTCAGGTTATGAATGCTTAAGTTCAGTCATCATGTATACAATACAATTTGCAATATCATCTGATCCACTCGGAAGGAATAAAAAAAAGGAGGAATTACTTTTGGATTGTCCCTCATATATTCCTCAAAACATTGGAGTTCGAAACAATTAACTTGGCAAATAATGATTTATGTATTGAAAAATCCGTGAAAATAAAAATACTGTGAACTTATATGTGTGCGTGTATGTGATAGTGTGTATGATAGTGTGTGTGATAGTGTGTGTGTATATGTACTAATGAGTTAGTGTGTGAGATTGTGAGTTATTGGATGAGAATATGAGAATGCGTTACTGCGTGCATGTGTGAGTGTGTATGCGTTAGTATTTGTACGTGAGTGAGTATGTGCGCGTAACAGTGTGCTAGGCACCGCCAAAAATGGCCGCAAAATCAAGTTGTTGTTGTTTTTTAAAACTAAATTACATTTATTAAAATCCATTATTTCTGAGTAACTTTTTTTTTTTCCAGAAAGATAAAACCCTGAATTTTATCATATAGGAAACAGAATAATGTAAAACTTTTTCTACTATTTTTAATTCAATTTTAAATGTTAAATTTTCCCAAAAAGTTAACAATTGACATTTTTTGTCTTGCACAAAAAACGTACTTAAATACTTTTAAAAAAAGGGTTTTTGAAATAATTAATTTATTTATTTATTGTCTAACTAAGATTTAGGATGATTTTCTAAGAGAATATGCAAAAATATTATAATATAAGTACCTGAATTTCAAATAATTCCACTTATTCATATAGGTAACCAAATATTTCGCGTCGACGTAGAGTTCAGATCGACTCTGTTTACATTTTCTTTTGATGATAAGAAAACTATGGAAGACCAAACAGGCCAAAAAAACTTATTTTTCAGTGACGAAAATTTCAATGTATTATTAAGCTGAGGCTGGCCAGTACCAGATGGGTGACCATTTGTATGAGTTTGGTTTTTAATGTGTATGTGTGTGGGGGCCAGGCTCCCCAAAATGGGGGGGGGCAATTTAAAGCAGAATAAAAAAAAAATTATTTCAGCGCGTTTGGTCCACCGTAGTCGAAAGGCGGCAAACGTTTTCAAACGAGATCGAAAAAAATGATGCTATTTTTAACACAAAGGGCACAATATTTATCGATTTTTTTTTTTGCATCGATTATTCAAAGCATGCCCTGTTTAATAATGGTCATGCATTATTCGGCTCGCTAAAAAAAATTTGTTAATTTATTTATCAAAAATTTTAAAATGGCTTTTTTCGTATAAATATAAAAAAATTTTTTTTTTGTTTTGCTTAACTTAAATTAATTATTTTACTTAACATATTCACCGAATTTCACACTTCAAAACTCAAAAGCGGGATAATTAAACACAATCGAAGTTCTGATATTCAGACGTCAAAATAAGGTATGCAAACAATTTTTTTTTTTTTTTAATCTATAATTCTGTCCCTTACAACAACACAATATGTTTTGTTCAGTTTCAGATGATTATTTTAAGCATATTTGTTCCCACTTCAAAACAAGGGGGGTTGTAAGCAAAAAAATATATATATATAAATATCGTTTATGAAAAATAAGTACACTGTTATAAAGCTCATTCTTCTCCTAATAATCGCTGAAAATTTCGTATTGATCGGATAATTACCTGATTTTTGGTAGATTTTTAAAAAGACGGTCCGTCAAAAAGTACTGACCTGCCCCCCCCCCCAGTTTTGGCGGTGCCTAGTGTGAACGAATGCGAGAGAGATAGTGGACGAGCGAATATATATATATATTTAAACATATGCATATATATATATATATATATATATATATATATATATATATATATATATATATATATGTGTGTGTGTGTGTGTGTGTGTGTGTGTGTGTGTGTGTGTGTGTGTGTGTGTACTACTATGACAATTCCAGACAGAAACGATGCCTTCTCCTTCCTTTCGGAAAGAAAAATCCATACTTACACCTCGTCCCCTAAGAAGACTTCTATTTCCTGACCCTCACGCATGAATCAACCCCACAATGTGCCTCTCTTTTTCCTGATCGATGTTTGTAATTTGATATTTTTCCGGAAATAAAATCCGACCAAATCCACTTAAAACGGTTACCCCATCACCCTGGTCTGAAAAGCAATATGTTGTCACTAAATACACCAGGAAGGTGTCACAGTCATCAACTTTAAGTATTCTGGGTGAAACGATTAAATTGCCGTCCTAGAAAAGACATGATTTCATTTCCATTTGATGAAAACCAGTTTTTTGTTGTTGTTTTTTTGTGTTCTTTTGTTTTTTTGTTTTTGCAGATCATCTACTAGTTGGCCAGTTGTTTACAAATCCCGAGAGCGATAGGAGGTTTCTATCTTGTCTGAAAGTGACACAATGTTCAACGAGCGAGATCGGAGATGCGCCGCTGTATAACTCATGCTCTCTACCGATCCAAGTTATGACAACAGAATCTTTGACAGCACTCTCGGGATCCATCGCTGGATTGCCACAAATACCAGGTACGTGCCCAGAGTAATGAAAACAAAGTTTCCGGCTACAGATATAGTTTTGATGTTGTTTCAAATGAGGACCACATGATGCTACCTCACATCTTCGAAGTCGGCTTGAAAGTCAACACTATAGCGTACCTGAATGTGCTGAACAGTGTGGTGATACTCTGGTACGTTGGAATACCCTGTGTGTGGCAACAGGACTCGTCGCCAGCCCAAAAGTCTAAAGAGCCCCAGGCTTTTCTTTAGAAGACGTGCTACGAGTTTGTACTCTTCTCACACTGCCCACCTCCTATCCCAACCTCAACCAGCTGGACTATTTCGTTATGTCATGTGTCGAAAACATCACCAACATGACCTCTCACAACACCAAAGCCAGCTTGATCGCCATCTGCCGAGTATTCGCCAAGCTCCCGCCGGCGCTTGTGGAAAAGGCATGCTCCCAGTTCCGGACCTGTATCGAGGCGGTGATTGAGGTTGAAGGCCGCTACATTGAATAGATTAAATATATCCATAGTTGAATGCTTGCACACTTGAGTGCATCCGCTTGAATTGAAACAAAAACTTATGAAGAATTGATATCACAACTTATGAAGAACACACACACACACACACTTACACACACACGCACACATATACATATATATATATATATATATATATATATATATATATATATATATATATGTATAAGAGCAAACAGTTTATAAAACATGTTAAAGAAAAACAGTTTGAAAAAGAGTTAAAAACATATTTAATCTGAAAAGGAACCACTTGATAAGTGGATAGTCCCTAATCCGCGGAGTTTATATATATATATATATATATATATATATATATATATATATATATATAAAATGAAAATTACAATTGAATTTACCAAAATGATCCAAGATGGTAAAATTAAAGTAAATGATAAATATTAAAGAATTTATATATATATATATATATATATATATATATATATATATATATATATATATACACACATAAAATTGATTTTTTCAGCTATAATCGAAACCGAAACCAAAACTTATGAAGAATTCTTCATTGAATTATTTATTACAAGAAAGGGAAGGTCATAACAATTAAACGACAGTCACTCAGAAGAAAACAGATGTACGCGTTACATAAAAAATAACACACGCTATCGTATTAATATATAGACATTTAATTTTTTTTTTTTCATCAATTTTATAAAAGTGTAATCCTAAAAATGCCGCCTATGGGGTCGATAATAAAATGCTGAGTCATTTTCTACCATCCGTATTTGCAACAAACGAACTCCCGTCTATCGCTGACCTGTCCACCAAGTTCCAGTTATGAATGTCTAGTAATCTTCGTTTTAATGCCGTTTAAGGATATGTTTTATCTGAGGACACGACGTCGAAAATTGTCAATAACTATAAAGACATTCCTCGATTGGAATCTGTTTAATTTGATGGAAAAATTGTCTTAGCTGATGTTTAAAATTTCTTCCGTATATTTGGTAGAAATAAACTTTAGTTTATGGCTGACTTATGCACCACTTTTCTATGTGCTTTAAATGTGCACCCGCATTGGATGCACATATGGATAAACTTAAGATTATTTTGATTTGCGTTTATTTTGAAAAAAAAATGTATGTATTAAAGTAGCAAGGAGGTGAGATACGGTAAGTATGAAGCTTACTTCCCTCATATCCGTATATGAAATATCTGGTGTTCCGTTGTTGACACTTAAAGTCGATGAATGTGACATTTTCTTAGTGTTTTAAGTGACAATGTATTGCTTTTCATGGTGTCCGGAAAACTCGTCCCGGGAAAACTCGTCTCGGGAAAACTCGTCTCCGGAAAACTCGACCCCGGAAAACTCGTCCCCTTTCGCTAGGTAGGAAAACTGGTCCCTTATTGAATAAATATCGATTGAAAACACATTTTATGATCGTTCTTGGAGGAGATATTGTTTTTTAAAATAGACTATAGCCCCCATAATATTTTTTGAAAATATTTTTACTTGTTTAATGTTTTTTTTTTGAAGTCATAAAAACAATAATAAAAAACAAAACAAAAAAATTAAAAAACAGGGAGCGATTCGATTCTTCGTTACATTTTTGTTTTGTTTTTTTTAATTATGATAGTTTTTTGTTGTTATGTTTTTGTTTTCTCTTATACCAAATGCACTCATGCGTTATTTAAAATTATAATTTTATCAATTATCAACATTTATTGTCGTTCTGTCAAATTTTGCAAAAATTAACTAATAAATTAAAAGCGAAATATTTTTTGGTGCGAGAGATGCCATGTGCTAAATCTCTCGTTAACTCATTTTCAATTTTTTTAATTTTTACTTCAAAATTCTAAAATCAATCATTAAGAGAAAAAGTAATCACTAAATAAATTTATTAATCAATTTTATTGAAAACTCCGCTATCGTTTATCAAGAATCTTTTTAATTTCATTTTTTGTTGGTTGTTTTTCGGAGGGAGATATAGTTTTTACCCCCCCCCTCTCTAAATTAAAAAAAATATTAAAATTTATTATTTTCTTTTAAAAACCAATTCTCCCTCAGTAATTTCTTTCATTTTCTATTTTTTAGCGATTATCAAGACCCCTAAGATGTGATATACCGGACAATATTTCTCGTTCTCACGTAACACTCGACATGTTTTTTGTTTGTTTTCTGTGTTTTTTTTTCTTTACCGAATAAACGATTCCAAATAAATTAAACAACAAACAACATAGTCGGCGAGGTAGAAAAATCGATTTTACCCTTTTATAAAAAACAGAAAATAAGTAAATTCTTTTTATATTAATATTTTTAAAAAATATGCGGTCTCGTTTATGAACATAATAAACGCTTTTAAATAAGTGAAACTACTAAGAACTTAGCCAGTTAGGTAGAAAACGGACACTTACAAAATCGATTTTATTAAAAAAAAAACACAAAAAAAAAAACATTAAACAAGTAAAAATATTTTTTTTAAATATTATGGGGGGGGGGCTATAGTCTATTTTAAAAAACAATATCTCCTTCAAGAACGATCATAAAATGTGTTTTCAATCGATATTTATTCAATAAGGGACCAGTTTTCCTACCTAGCGAAAGGGGACGAGTTTTCCGGGGTCGAGTTTTCCGGAGACGAGTTTTCCTAAATTCGCTTTTCATGCCGGGATGGTGAGGGAACTTCTTCTTTTCTTTTCTTTTTTTTTAGATTTGTTTGGGGTTTATTTCCAGAAAAAAAAATCAAACTGCAAATACAGATTGACAAAAACAAGAGGCACATTGTGGGGTTCATTTGTGCGTGGGGGTCAGGGAATGGAGGTTCTGTTGGGAAACAAAGAGTATACATGGATTTTTGTTTCGATATTTCTAATGAAATAGTCACACACACACACACACACACACACACACAAACTCTTGCCTTGGTTCCCGGCGTTGCCCGGGTGTTTGGAGGTGTGTGTTGAGCAAAAAAAAAAAAAAATGAAAAAAGTCGCAGTATCGCGAAGGAGGAAAAGAATGTTATATAAAAAAAAAACGTGACGTCTTTGCGGTTGCGTCCATCGCTAAACGGGAGTGGCGAGGGTTTAAATTAATGCTAGTCAATCGATAAAAAGCAATTACTTTCGAAAATATCGACGAAAAAAGTGACCCCCTCCTTGTAGAAAAGAGCCCAGTTGAGGGTGAAGGAATTAATGTTTGTGGCCAATTTTTCGATATTTGCCGTCCGAAGGGTCACACTTCAAAACGATACCGATCTCGTGAAAATCCGTTGCCTCTGTCTAAAGTTTTAGGCAGATATAGATACATACATACATACATACATACATTTAAACAAACAGGTGAGATTTATATGATAGAAGATGCCCATTCACTCTCACACATTCGTTCACATTGTTTCGCTCTGCTAATACTCACTCACACATATATTCACTGATGCATGAACTCGTTCTCATATATCAGTTCAATCACAATCTCACTAACTCATGAAACGATCATCAAAATGTCCCCATATTATTAAATAGTGATAAAATAAACGCTTAGACATTTATGGCTGGAACCAAATCGGCAAGGCTGGCATAAATTGTTTGTACAATATATGTTTATATTTTCATGGAAATCGCTCCAGATGAGACATGAAGCCACTTGATGTAAGGAATTTAAAACAAATACTACTTTAAGATCTAAAAATAAGGCAACGATAAGGGTTAGATGATAAATGCCGACCTAGAAGATAGCAATTGTGGACAGGCTTTTGAATGTTATTAATAATTCGATGAGATACTATGTATAGAATAAGTGCGTTTTGTCTTATATGACAAAACATTACGATTAATCACTAGCATATAATCCAACGAGATTACTCGGGACGATTTGAGTCATAACCATGTCATTGTTGTTTTTATTACGACGCATATGTTTCTGTGTAGATTATAAAAGTGAACTTGTCTATGAATCTGGGTTTGTATGGAACGTCTACTACCAAACTGCTCTGTCAATTATTAGTCTAGAAAATTGAAGCTTGATATACAGGAATTTGGACACGGGAAACAAAATCGATTGAATTTTTAGCCGATAAAATAGCTGCTAAGGTAGAAATGGTCAACCTTTTCATTCCATGAGTCAATAATATTTACAATCAATTCCGATGCGCCACACAAACATCCACTTCGTTTCTGTCTTTCCAAATATGTGATTTTACATTTTTAAATAATTATGTGGCGAAAATAAATTTTAAAAAAAACGATTATTTTAAAATTTTGCGTAGAAAAACTGTTTCGCACTTAAAATCAACGTAAAATGATACTCATTTCTGACCCATGCTTGCTTAATCGCTCAAAAATCGAAAATTAAATAAAATACCCGTATAGCATAATATTTTCGGTCGATTGTTAACATTTGTTTCTGTGTTTCTATCAGCGTTTGTTTAATTTTCAATTTTGAGCGGTTATCAATGGCCTTTCTGCCGGGGATCATTGGGCAGCCATTTTTAAAATTCTAACTCCAAGAAGAAACACTAAGTTTTTTTTAACCAAAAACATACTTTAAAAGAAGTTTAAATACAAATGCATTTATTCAGCTATGTAAAATAATATTGCCTTTGGTAACATTTATTTGTTGCATATTTGTTTTTCATTTCTTTTTTTTTCTGTTAATTACAGTAATTAATGTGCCAATCCCATCCTTTTTTGGGGGGTACATGTATATGCTTGAATGTAGATAGAATTTCCTTTTTAATTAAGAAAATCTTCAGAATGTTTTCTCTTCACGTATCTTATTATGATTTTGATCAACTCATGAGAGATCACCAATGTACAGCTGCCGCATCGAAATTTCAAAATCCTACCCGCAGCATTTAAAACCTTTCAATAATCAAGTGAATTCCATCGGATGGGAGCGTATAGACATTTAGCGAATAGATGCGAAAAGTTTACAAAAGGAATATGCAAGTTATCTCTCTATAAATGATAAATAAATAAAATAAATTAAACTCTGTGAATCAATGTTAAATCTTTAAATTAGATGTATAACCAATTCTGTAGCCCTTCGCAGTCTTATCTTGTAAATGAACAACTTCTAACAAGACATAATTTGTGCTTGTTTCATTTTTTATTATGAAAAAAATAAATAAAGAAAGAATCGGTTTGTAATCGGAAATTATGCTATAATTTTTCCGATTCAGATACCGATTCCGATATCTTAAAAAGTTTTCGATTTTCCGATTCCTGATTCCGATTTATCGTCCCAACCCTATATATATATATATATATATATATATATATATATATATATATATATATATATATACATACTAGCATTTCATCCCGGCGTTGCCCGGGTGTTTTGAGGTGTATGCTGAGCAAAAAAAAAAAAAAAAAAAATTGGTCAATTTTTTAAACTTTGACCCCTATTATGACCCCTTAACATTTATTGTTTTGAGCTCGAATTCAATTATTAAGTTAGATCCATGTATAATGAGTCTATATCTAAAATTTCAAGTGCTTGGACCTAAAATTGTAGGAGGAGTTTGGTAGAGTTTTCAAAGGTCAAATCGTTGAAATTTGACCACTTAATCTCCAAATTTCTGCCAAAAAATGAATCATATCGATTTTCCCAAATCTCAGTACCCTGTATATCAAATTTCGAGTCGAATTGACAGAGTTATTGCGTAGGGAAATGTACACACACAGACACACAGATACACAGATACACAAGCAGACACTTTCACTTTTATATATATATACTAGCAATGGGTGACCGGCGTTGCTCGGGTGTTTGGAGGTATATGCTGAGCAAAAAAAAAAAAAAGGTAATTTTTTTAACTTTGACCCTTATTATGACCCCTTAATATTTATTGCCTTGGACTCAAATCAAATTATTAAGTTAAATCCATGTCCAACGAACCAATATCTAAAATGTCAAGTGTTTAAACCCAAAATTGTCGGAGGAGTTTGGTAGAGTTCTCAAAGGTCAAATCGTTGAACTTTGACCCCTTAATCGCCAAATTTCTGGCCAAAAACCGATCACATCGATTTTCTCAAATCTCAGTACCCTGTATATCAAATTTCGAGTCTGCAGACTAAAAATTGACAGAGTTATTGCGTAGGGAAATGTACATAGATACACACACATAGACACACACAGACACGTTCACTTTTATATATATATATATATATATATATATATATATATATATATATATATATATATATATATATCACAGGTCAATTTGAATAATTTTATTATCACACCAGCAGCTGCATACAAATTCAACAGGTTCTTTGATAAGACAGGGGCGTGTTCGAAATGAATGCTTCCGTTTAGATCACAATTGAACCATGATATTTTACTTTTATATTTTAAACTTTAATTCAAGCGATTATCTATATATTATATCGTTTAATTGTTATGGGCTTCCATTTCTTGTAATAAAAATGTTTACCAAAAATTCTGCACAAGTTTTGGTTTCGAAATATATAATATATTATAATTACGAACCGTAGTTAGTAATCTGGATTTTATGAAAATTCAGTATATGCTTTGATTTACGGGTATAATGCTCGTATTCGTCATTAAATAACTTTTTTTCGACTAATATGATACGTCTTATGGACAGTGAATAACGCATAAACGCCAGGTATATCTACGTAGTATACATTCATCCTTGGTGATTAGACAATTATACCAGACAATATGAAATTGTGATAATTTTAACGGAACAATAAACCACAAAAGGTTGAATAAAACATACGTTAGAACAAAATGTCTTAAGTTTGAAATGATTCACACTGTTTTTTTTTTGTTTTTGTTTTTGTTTTTGTTTTACCGATTTCCATGCGAAATAGCATCATACCAGAGAATCCATCCTTCAAACTTCACGGGCAATATGAATTAGAACAAATATATTGACGACATTGCCAGGCTTGACGCAAAGAATATGGGCTCCCTCTTCCCTGCTAGAAAATTACTCACAATAGAGAGTATCCTATATCTTTACAAAGCCACCATTCGCCCATACCTGTATTATCGTTTCAACATATACCGTGGTGCATCTACCATTAGTCTCTCAATCTCAGACAGGCTCCAAAAATATTTCAAACCCAATACATCTCACACTATCAGACAGCCCCTCAACCTCTGTCCTATCGCTGCCGTGTTGCCTTTCTGTGCCTATTTTACAAGTAGTTTAATGGAGTGTGATCCGATGAACTTCTAGCATTTACATTTTCTCGGGTCTTCTGATTAACTTAACAAGCGGCAAAATCCCACTCCTTCACTGTTGAGGTCTCGAGATGACGAAAAGCCTTCTACTTTAATAGCTTCTTCCCTCGCACTGCTAAACTTTGGAATTTTCTCCCCCTTTCCTGCTTCTCTGACTGTACTAACATGTAAAAGTTTAAATGTCATGTGAACAAACGTCTCGCTGCTCAGCTCCCTATAGTACCCTGTTAAACATGATCCCAGTTGCAAGTGTCAATATGCCTGGATTGGAGTGAAAAAAAAAAATTAAAAATAATTATTTCTTCGTTCATTATTCAAAATGGTGATACTAATGTAATGATCGGCCTTAAAATCTAAGCGAAACTTATTTTTAGTGTTTTGTTTTATATTTTCTTTTTTTAGAGAAAAGAATAAATTAGTGCTTAATGAATTCTTGATGTTGTAACGGCGCCAGTAAATAAAATAGGAAACGCGTTACACAGCTTTTAATTCAAACGACATAGACTAATAAATTTTACTGGGCATTTCCTTGCGTTCTCTGTGACACATCCGAACACACACACACACACACACACACACATGCACGCACAAACACACTCACACACACACTCTCTCTCAAACACGCACACATACATACATATATATATATATATATATATATATATATATATATATATATATATATATATAAATGTAAATGTTGGTTTGTTCTAAACGAATAAAACCATATTTCTAGTTACCAATTTATTTGAAATTTTCAGACAACCCATTTTTAGAGTCGAGGTATGTTTTTATATGTTCTTAAATTAAATTTACCTCGCGAATTATTAAAATTAAAATATTAAATAAAATAAATATTTTTTTTAACCGTTACTGCGAATCTGTTCTGTTGATAAAACTGAACTTCCGGTTCGATTAATTTCACAGCCACGAATTGACGAAAGATTTCATTTTCTGTTTAGTAAGTAAAAAAAAACAAAAAAAGACATAATTCATTTGTTTATCTTCCATATTTTTTAATTTACACATTTTTTCTTTATTATATGAGGCCAAAAAATAGTTTGTCGTTTGCTTTTTGAGTTTTTTGGAATGAAAAAAAAAACACAATTTAAAAAAATAGCGCGGATCACGGTTCACTCTCTGCATTAGCACCGAAAAATGTTACTAAACATTTATTAATAATTTCTCACTTTTACAAACATTTGATTTTAAATTTCTTTTTAAATGACGACTTTTATCGACTTTTTTTTAAATATCCCCCCCAAATGGTGTTTATTAGCCCCCCCTCCAAAAGTGATGTTTATTCCGGAAGCTGTTCTTAAGATTTGGAGGTTGGGGGGGGTGATTCCAAGGTGGACCTAAGCTAAAAAAAAAAAAAGTTTTTTATGCGCACATAAGCAACAATTTTTTTATTAACTTTTTTTTTTACTTTTTTATTTAAAAATTAGTAAATTTTAATTGTAGCGTCTACCCCGGAACTAATTTTGACGGTGACATTGAACATTCACCGTTTCCGGAGAGCTCCAAGAAAAAGACAAAAAAAATTCGAGGAGTCTATTCACGCCGCTTCTTACCTGAACGAATTTTCTAAAGAAAATTAATTTATCGTTTCATCCCAACTTATCGCCAAAAACATTTGACCAGTCGGGAAGGATTTCTTCTTCTTTATTTTCGGACTAAAAATAACACGAGTGTGATACACCAGGGCAAATAAATTCACACCTATTATAACAAGCTAAGTCTGATTATTTGTTTTTAATTACATTTTCGGGTTTGTATTACTGTACACATAGATTCGAAAAAGTTGTCAAAAAACAAATATATAACAAATAAATGTTATCAAAGGCAAGATAAGTTACTTTTCTACCTAACTGGATATATTTTTGTGTTTTTATTCAATGTAACATATTTATTCAGCTCGAAAAACATACAGTGTTTACCGATGTATTCAAAAATTCAAGATGGCGTCTCACACCCTCTTTAACACCGTAAGTATGGAAAAAGGTGTTATAAATAAAAAACTATACAAAATCCTATTAAAAACCCGCCGAATATATGTCAACCTATGTCAAGGTAACATATATTGAGCGAGTTTTTAACAGTATTTTATCCGGTTTTTTATTTATAACATCTTTTCCCACACTTACCGTGTTATAGGGAAAATACGGCGCCATCTTGAATTTTCGAATACATCGGTAAACACTGTATGTTTTTCGAGCTGAATAAATATGTTACATTGAATAAAAACACAAAAAATATATCCAGTTAGGAAGAAAAGTAACTTATCTTGCCTTTGATAACATTTATTTGTTATATATTTGTTTTTTGACAACTTTTTCGAATCTATGTGTACAGTAATACAAACCCCTTTTTTTTCATTATAACAATAATGAACCAATTTAAATCTTCCGGTATGCGTTTAAGGGTTACGAAATTATCAATAAATCGTTTAGTTACTAAGCCAACGTCAGTAAATAAAAAAAATGTTACGTGCACATGCATTAGCCTTGACTAGGGGGGGGATAAGGGAGCGACCATTAAATAATTATGCTGGTCGCCATGGAACTCAACGCCCAAGGAGTACCTAAAGTGGCACTTATGCACTTATGTTATCGTGCTATTTTTTAAAATAGTATTTTCATGTTAAATTCAAATTTTACAATATGTTTTTCTGGGTTTGTATTACTGTACACATAGTTTCGAAAAAGTTGTCAAAAAACAAATATATAACAAATAAATGTTATCAAAGGCAAGATAAGTTACTTTTCTGCCAAACTGGATACATTTTTTGTGTTTTTATTCAATGTAACATATTTATTCAGCTCGAAAAACATACAGTGTTTACCGATGTATTCAAAAATTCAAGATGGCGTCTCACACCCTCTTTAACACCGTAAGTTTGGGAAAAGGTGTTATAAATAAAAAAACTATACAAAATACTATTAAAAACCCGCCGAATATATGTCAACATATGTCACGGTAACATATATTGAGCGAGTTTTTAACAGTATTTTATCTGTTTTTTTATTTATAACATCTTTTCCCAAACTTACCGTGTTAAAGAGAGAATCAGACGCCATCTTGAATGTTCCAATACATCGGTAAACACTGTATGGTTATCGAGCTGAATAAATATGTTCCATTGAATAAAAACACAAAACATATATCCAGTTTGGCAGAAAAGTAATTTATCTTGCCTTTGATAACATTTATTTGTTATATATTTGTTTTTTGACAACTTTTTCGAATCTATGTGTACAGTAATACAAACCCGTTTTTCTTTTATTAATTTGTTAAATGAAAGTACAGATAACCCGGTCGGTTTCTAATGCGAGGAAAATCTATCCCCCCCCCAAAAAAAGGGGTACTCTGGATAATAACAAAACATTAAAATTGCCTCAGTCTCGAAAGATTTCTTCTCTACTGAACGAGGAAACAAACGGTGAAGTGTAGTTCACCTTCTGTTTCTCTCCCCCTCTCTCTTCCTCTCTTAATATCTCTCTCTATCCATCTCTCCCTTTCCCTCTCTCAATCTATATTTCTCTCTATATCACCCTCGCCATCTCTCTTTGAGCCCCTTTCTGTAACTCCCTCTATCTCTCTCCTTTCCTCTGTCTCATCTCTCTCTGTTTCTAACTCTCCCCCTCTCTCTGTTTATCTATCAATCCCTTTATCTCTCTATCTCCTTCTCTTTCTCTATTTTCCTCTCACTTTCTCTTTTCTATCTATATATCTTCCACTCTATCTGTCCATCTCTAATCCCTCATCCTATTTTAGTCTCCTAAATTAATTATAGTGAATAAGGCATTGTCAAAACATGGATAAATCCTATTTTAGTCACCTAATTTACTGACTGTGAGAATAGAAGTTATTTGGAAATTACTGCTACCTTGAACAGCACCAGAAGTAACTGGTAAAACCTTTCTAATTAAATTGATTTTGGCAGCCATTTGGTAACAAAATGACATAGCCTTAGCCCTTGCTGCATGAGGAATACCTGCGACCTTGCTGCCAAGTAGAAGAATTATTTATTCTACTTTAAAACATTCAATTTTTCAAAAATCTTATGTTCGACATCTCCAAAACATCCAATATGGGGAAAAATATTGCAGAAATGCAAACTTATTGTTTAGGATGAATGCACAATGGTACGCAAAAAATCACTTGAGGCTCTTGGTCGATCCTTGCAAGATTTGCGTGGCAATTTCAGACCATTTGGGAATGCAGTAATATTGCTTGCAGGAGATTTCAGACAAATGTTACCTGTTATTCTTCAATCAACACCAGCAGATGAAATAAATGCTTGCCTCAGATACTCTACTCTTTTGTTCCATGTGAAGCTATTAAACTTAACTCAAAATATGCATGTCCAGTTGCCGACTGTTCGATCCGCACAAAAACTTTTGCATCACTTGTGGAAAATTGGGTACGAAAGAGTGCCAGCTGATCAGAGTTAAGGGCAAAATTCTTTGACTTTTAACTTCTGTAATTTCTGTAATTTTATTTCATCAAAAGAATAGTTAGTTTAAAATGTTTTTGCAGATATTCAAATTATAAGAATTCCATTTGACTGAGTGAATGAGCTATTCTTGCAGGTCAATACAAAGATGCCCATGAATTTAACGCTATTATTCAATGTAAAATTCCAAGTGAGGTAGTCAAATACAAATCCATCGACACTGTTGTGAAAGCAGATAAAGTGGTTAATTATCAAACAGCTATATTTGCCAGGGATGCCACCGCATGTATTGCAACTGAAATTTGGTGTACTAATTATCATGTTGTGAAATATAAACCAATCCAACCTTTGCAATGGCACATAGCTTGCAGTAAAAAAAAAATTAACAAACAATATCATAGAAACAACAATCTTAACAGGACTTTTCACAGATGAATATATCTTCATTCCATGCATTCCTATGATTCCACCGGATACATCATTACACTTTAGGAAATTGCACTTTCCAATTTTATTGTCATTTGCATTAACCATCAACAAAGCACAGGGAACAATCTTTACAATTGTGGGCCTTACAGTTACACACTGACTGTTTTTTTACATGGACAATATATATTACGTATTCAAGAGTCACCACACCGGAAAATTTCTATATCAGCTAAGAAAATGGAACAACAAAAACGGTGTACCCATGCAAAATGGAAAATTAAACCTATAAGAAACATGCTTTTTCTCATGTTGGAACTTTTTCCATTGCGCAATTTGAGCCACAGCAACGCGTGGCAGGGTACAGCTAGTATATATATATATATATATATATATATATATATATATATATATATATATATATATATATATATATATATAGTCTTTGAAGTTTTTAACCTTTAAAACTATACAAAAAAATAAAAAAATATTTTTTATCATTCGTTAGAAAATCATCTAGTTAGTAAGTCATTTAATTACCTGCAATCACTGCATCAACTCGCTCTCGAAGTTACTACAGTACTGATAATTTATTTTTTAAGGGATCATCAGTTATTTTTAAGGGATCATCATTTGTTTACCATGATACACTGTTTCGGGGATTTAAACAAACAGTATATTACATTATGGCCCCCAGCAGTGTTGATCAAACACCACCTCTCTTAATCTTAGGAAGAAGACATTTTACAAACATTTGATCCAATTTCCTATTCTTAATTGCAATTACTAACCTTTTCATGCTATAAAAATGAATTTCTTACTTGTGTTATTCATCAATTTCCAGATTAAAAATGGATATATTTTTTAATTTATCAGTCTTGCATTTAAGATTAGGATTAATCCATGTAACTACTTATCACCCACACTATGATTAGTATTTTGTATATTTACATTCTTATTTATTCAAAATTAAATATATAAAGGTTAAAAATTTTTATACATATATACATTTTTTTAAAATTTATTATATGTAATTATAAATACATTTTATACATTGCTAATATAGTTTTGGATTTCCTTTATTAATATATTCTGGTTAATCTTAAACGATTCAAAAGCATCAGGATAACGAACAAATGCTTTATTTAACTGTTTAAATATTTTATTTTTATCTCCACCTTGTTTTATCATCCTTATTACTAAGCTAGAAACTGGTGGTATTAAATCTGTTAATTTTAAAGTAATGCGAGCTATTCTCAAAAACTCTGACATAATGGTTCCATAAAACATAAAAAAAAAACAGGGCAGGTACTATCTTTATGCGGCATACTATTTGAAAGGGGAAAGCGTTTCTTTTATCAAATATTTTATAAAGAAAAATCCCATCCTCAGTTTTTATATCTAAATCTAGAAATGTAGCGTGTTGTCTTCTATGTTAACAATTCAATTTGAATTTGTTTGGATATATAAGATGCTTTTTTCGAATTCATCATTATCGTTTATAAGGTCATCTATAAATCTCCTACACCCATGAGTATGTATATATATATATATATATATATATATATATATATATATATATATATATATATTATTCATAGAATAAATGTAAAGAAGTATAAGAAGTATATATAAAAACACGCCGACGCCATTTGCTGCTGCGTCCAATTCCTTTTTCTCAGCACACCATTGGATTCTCACCTGAAAATGCTTTCAGAACGAGGCCAAAACAGTTTAATATTCTATCAATCAATCAATATTCTATCAAAAAATAAATATTCTATCAATTTATTAATATTTTATCAATCTATTAATGTTCTATCAATTAATTAGTATTTTATCAATCAATTAATATTCAATAAATTAATGAATAATTAACCAATCAATTAATATTCGATCAATCAATTTATATTCTGTCAATCAGTTTTCTATACATTAATTAATATTCTATCAACAAATGATTATTCTACTAATTTATTAATATTCGATCAATCAATTAATATTCCATCAATAAATTAACATTCTGTCAATTATTTAATATTCTATTAATTAATTAATATTCTATAAATGACTTAATATTCTATCACTAAATTAATATTCCATCAATCAATCAATATTCTATCAATTCATTAATATTCTATCAATTTATTAATATTCTATCAATCAATTAATATTCTATCAATTAATTAATATTCTATCAATTAATCATGCATCACTTAATTAGTATTCTTTCAATCAATTAATATTCTATAAATCAATTAATATTGTATCATTCAACTAATGATTTATCAATTGATTAGTATTCTATCAATGAATTAATCTTGCATCAATTAATAAATATTCTACCAATCAATTAATATTCTATCAATCAATTAATATTTTATCAATGAATTAATGTTCTATAAATTTATTAGTATTCTATCAATCAAATAATATTCTATCAATCAATTAATATTCTATCAATAAATTAAAATTCTAACAAACAATTAATATTCTATCAATCAATATTCTATCAATCAATTTATATTCTATCAATGTATTAATATTCAATCAATCTATTAATCTTCTATCAATTAATTAGTATTCTATCAATCAATCATATACATTAATTAATATTCTATCATTCTATACATTAATTAATATTCTATCAACAAATTAATATTCTATCAATTTATTAATATTCTATCAATGAATTAATATACTGTCAATTATTTAATATTTAATCAATCAATTAATATTCTATCAATTTATGAATATTCTATCAATCAATTAATACTCTATTATTCAATTAATATTCTATCAATTAATTAGTATTCTATCAATTAATTAATCTTTCATCAATTAATTAGTATTCCATCAATCAATATTCTATCAATCAATTAATATTGTATCCATCAATTTATTTCCTATCAATTAATTAGTATTCTATCAAACAATTAATATTCTATCAATCAATTAATATTGTATCAATCAATTAATGTTTTATCAATTAATTAGTATTCTATCAATGAATTAATCTTCCATCTATCAATGAATATTCTACCAATCAATTAATATTCTATCAATCAATTAATGTTCTATTAATTAATTAGTATTTAGTCAATCAATTTATCTTCCATCAATTAATTAGTATTCTATCAATTTATTAATATTCTATCAATCAATTAATACTCTATTAACTAATTAATATTCTATCAATTAATCTTGCATCAATTAATTAGTATTCTATCAACAAACTAATATTCTATCAATTTATTAATATTCTATCAATCAATTAATATTCTGTCAATTATTTAATATTCTATCAATTAATTAATATTCTATCAATCAATTAATATTCTATCAATCAATTAATATTCTATCAATCAATCAATATTCTATAAATTAATCAATATTCTATCAATCAATTAATATTCTATCAATCAACTAATATTCCCTGAATTTGAGTTTCTCTGGCTTCTTCCATTCACCAAAGTGAACAGCGTCTTTCTCATGTCTGAAATGACTATTTCCGCGTTGACTGCAGTATTTTTCTAATCATACGCAATTCTAGAAAATCAATGGATATTCTATCAATCAATTAATATTCTATCAATAAATTCATATTCTATAAATCAATTAATATTCTATCGATCAATTAATATTCTATCAATTTATTAATATTCTATCAATCAATTAATGTTCTATCAATTAATTAGTATTCTATCAATCAATTAATATTCCATCAATTAATGAATATTCTCCTAATTGATAACCGTTGTGTGTCATCTTTCCACCGTGATAAGTAGATTAAATAACATAAAGCGCTTTTAGAAATAAAAATGTGAGCACAGCGTCCCATTTGAAAAGTACACATGCATTAGACTTGCATTGAATTGAATCATAGTAATTCAACGATAATTAGGGAAAAAGACCTGAAATTAAATTTCTTCATAAGACCCCTTAAGCCTTAAATGTCGATATTCCCTAGAACCAAATTTATGTAATAAATCCTGGAGTTACTATGCCGACAAAAAGTGTCCACCACGAGAGCATACCCAATTGCACTCGCCCATGACCCATCAGTATTGTAAAAGTCTGTCCGCTTCGACCTGACCGCCCTGTCAGCGACTGAAACTATTGTTGCACGATCCGGTGAAATTAAGATTAGCACTTCTGGCGGTATTTAAAATTAAAGAAAATGCAGAAATGTCTGTATGATGTACGTACTAGTCACATGACAAATATGAAATATTCCAAAAATCACGTAATTTGATCAAGTATTTTTTTTATTATTATTATTATTCAAGAACATCAAATTTTATACTGTTTAGACGGGGGTGAAAAAGTATCGATATTACAATCAATAAATCAGTGGACAAGGGCAGACAACTCTAATGCACGTGATAACTGTCATAATAATCACTGATTAAATTCCTTTATTATGTTCTCTAGAAAAACATGACATCGTCTGTCACTTATCTGTAAAAAACGACTAATTTGTTTCTCGTAAATAAAAACAAACTACTTCATCAATGTTTGTGATCTTGGAATATAAAATCTTCATTCCGCGACAAGCAGGTACAATATAAAAGTTTTTTTCATTTTTGTTTATCGTCATAAGTGTCATGCTGAATAAGCATCCACGGACCCATCCAATCTGAATATCTCCGCACTCGTAATGTTGGTGATGTTGCGCATCTTTCCTTGGAGGACGCACATTTCGGAAACTGACCACTCCTGGCGTTACCTATTCCGGCCTACTTCGACGTTTAATAGAGGCACGTTATCATTGATTACATGAACCAGTGCCTTATGGTTATCTGCGACATCTCTCCATCCTTTTATCGTTGTAACCACGTCAATCACACTCCCGATACTATTCCGAATAGTACTCTTTGGGTTTTCCGTATTGTGCCTGTTCTTCAACATTTTTACTTAATTCAATAGCAGGTTCATACCTCCCCACTCACACTCCAATGATCATGCCACCTATTTCAATAAAGACAACAACTGAAGGTCTACAGTTCTCCCTGATTAACTTTCGGTTATTTTCCTTCCTGTCTAGGCCAGCTCACGTACGCCGCCTCTCAGTCGACTCAACAGTATCATATACCGCTGCATGCCAATCACCAGCGTGATTATCCATTTTAACCGGGTGATTACGACCCCGCTGTTTTTTTTTAACGCTGTGTTTTCACTATATTCAGAGGTTCCTGTTACAGTAGTTACCTTGAGCATCATCATTTTCCGTTCATATCTGCAACGAGTCGGAGGGAGTAATCGGTCTTAGTCAATTACCTTTTTATAGTACTAATTTATGTCACGGGCAAAATTCGATAGTCCAAAATTCGAGCAGTTGGCGGTCGTAATTGTTTAACACTTAGTCAAAGAATCCAGATGCTTTAGCAGAGTGATAAAACAATATGCATTTTTAAAAGATGGCGGAAAAATAGATCTTTCGATGATAATTGAGATTACAGTTCCCCAGCGAAATATCAATAAGTTATCGACGAATAGACATCTGTTATATTGAAAAAAAAGTTTTAAACAGAATTTGTTTTCTGATTGTTTATTTAGTTTTGATAACGCACAGTAAAAGATTGTCAGGTTTGTTTGGCTGGGTAGCAGACCTCCAGTGTAGTTTGATAATAACATTTCTTTATATCAAAGGAAAAGAGACGAAACGAGAAAAAAGGGGTTTAAAAGAGAAAGGAAAAAAAATAAGAAGGAGAAATACTAATCTCCAAACGGCAGAGGAAGGGAAACCACAAATTTATAAAACCAATTGTTTTAGTAAATAAAACAGTCTTTTCGCCTCGACCGGTCAAGGGTGTGGATCTGCCCTGACTTGCTTCTTCCCTCCCTTCCGACCAACCCAAGATATAGAATCATGCTTTGCGAATTCGGGTAATCTGGAAGTTGGTTTGAAATCCCCAAGAACGAGAAAGCTAATTGAACTTTGTTTTAAGCTGAAAATTCGGCATCTAGAATCCGAGTAGTCTATCTTTTCCGTTGCGTGGTTATATCTGAAAATATCTTAATTAATTAGTTTCCTTTATAAGAAGGGATGTCTGAGTTATCATTGCTATTGATTGATTTCATTGGGGAGAATAACCAACTTGATTTCAGATCTACCCTGAACCCGACACCGAGCTTCAGATGAGAGAAGCGATATACGAGTAAAACCAGTGCACCTACGAAGGAGATCTCAACAACAACGTCTGACAACGAGCGGCCAACCAATGAGTTAAAGGTATTTCCACACAGAATTAGGGTTGTGCGTGTTTTGAGTACTCTGAATATCAGAGCAGTAATTCTGTAAGGGAGCGCGTATGGATGCGCGTGAGAAAATCAGCAACAGCCTAAGAACATTTGGCTACTGAAAATGTTAGCAGTAGCAGCCGTTAAAACAAGTATTAGCAACTGTGCGGGAACTTGCGGCACAAGAAAAGAGATAAAAATACACCACGTGGTCGCGGATAGGAGCAAGTTGCGAATCGGGGAAAATGGACGTGTAAATACTGTAGAGGTGGAATCGAACTCAAGACGCCCGGCTACAAGACCGGAGTGGTCTTGGCGTCACACCCCCATAGAAGTAGACTCACTCGCTTGCATGAGAGGCGAGAGCGGGCTACTTAAACAAGACATTCCCGTCAACGAGTGTGTTTCCAAGTATACGTCGTCTTGTCCGACACTTTACAAATACAAGTATGAGAAAGCGCCAGCTAGCGCCAGCGTGAGGTGGCGGAGGGATAAACATTTTTTTAAAAAGCACGTGCGTGTGCAGATAGACTTTGGAAAGATAATGAAATGCGTTGATTTGCGAAGAACCACGAATAAATGTTACACATTTTACAAAGATGCCGAGTCGAATTTTTATTTCTTTCCTTTTTTATTTGTTTGTCCCTTTGCGACAGCACCAGACAGCGTGTGGGTCCGAGTGGTTGAAATCTAACAACACGTTCAAGTGTAACGGCCACGTTGCAATTCTAATGACCAGTGAGTTTCTGGTTACATTTTGAAGGGTCTATCATTAGACGAAGATAAGAGTGGATCCTAAGGGACTTTAGGTTATCCCCTGTATTTAGAAAGTGGAGATGGTTTGGTTACACTAACTTGCCACGTGAAGCAGAATTCTGCGAACGATCACTCGGCCCGGTTACATTTTCTGTTCGTATTCAGTAACGAACCTTTTATCGGGTAATACCTGAGACTTATCAATGACATAGCCACCAAAACAACACAGATGTATGACGTTTTACATATCGCAGATACCTATCTTCAATTTCTGTGGGGTTCTCTAATGTTGCAGGTCGTGTGTATGACAACCCTCAACAGTATCTCTTCTTCAATTCCGGCGTTTTTTTTTCTGCCTTTTTTTTTTTCTTTCTAGAGCTGCCACAGATATATATAGTAGCCGATTTTCCATCGGTTTTACCATAGCCCGTATAACTCAACTTTATCCAGATCCGGCAGATCATGTCCTTATATAATCACGAAGCCGAAATACCTTCTACCTCTTTTCAGGAACTGGTCTTTCGGTAGCTTTAATTTTAGTCCGTGCTCTTTCAACCTTCTAAGCACTCTTTCTAGGTGTTAAAATATTCCTAGGGTCTTTTCGAATCGAAAGTCTTTACTCGAAACTAGTATAAACCCATGTGATACGCGAATTCTGCCTTATCTCAATCCTTTCTCTTTAAGTCATACTTTATTCTTTAGCCGAAAATTAGGTAGATTTGTCTAACAGGTCCAATATATATAGGGTGTTCAAAAAGTCTTGGGCACATTTTGACATTGAATATCTTAAGAACTATTAAGATATTGGATCTAAAAAGAAATGAAAAATATCAAAAGCCTCACAAAAAACTTAATGCATTAGACTTTTGGAACACCCTGCATAACTAATTAATGACAGGGTACCGACGACGGTTTAGTGCCGCCCATGCTTAACCGCTTAAAATCGACCCCAAAACAGTGTCCACAAACCATTTTCTTTACAATCAGAGACGGAAAGCTACAAGGCAATAAAAAATTCCTCGATTATGGTCACGCTCAGAATTTTTTCATCAATTCGTGTGTGTGGATCAGCGTTCGAATAATCAATAGTCTCTTCATTTCCATACTTGTGGTCTGTCCTTTCTCATAAATATGTAATCGGTATAATATTAATATATAGTGTTGAAATAAAAACGTTCACAAGAAATACGACACGCAAAAAATGCTTAATTAAACAATGATAGAGCGCTAAATTCGCAAATTAACAAATAATATTTTTAAATTAAATTTCATAAAAACATAATATTTAAAAATATCAAAAGGAACTACAGTTCAAAATCAGGTAAAATTAAAAGTTCTAAAAAATAAATAATAAATATTCCAAAGTATAAAATAAAATAAAAAAAATAAAGATAAAATCAAAAATAAACATGTAAAATATACAGAATATAAATAATATGGCGAATATGCGTCGGAGAGTGACGAAGTAAGGGGAGAGGTAGTTACAAAATGCATATATTTTCCAATTTTACGATATATATTTATAAATATTTAACTATAAAGTTGCTATTTTTCACGATTACCATTAAAAAAAAAAAACATGTTAAATGTGCAGATATGTTTTTCAAACGTAAAGATAGACTCATGGACGCTCAAACACAGATATCCATGTACACACCTGGATACCATACATCATGACTGTTATTAGATCGAAATTAATATTAATCCCGCTAATCGTATCAGTTAAGATAAAAATGAAATGTAATAAGTCCCCAGACGTACCCCCTCAACCGTACTGTATACCGATACTCCATGGCTGACTGGGATAGCTTCCGTACATTCATATCTGATCTATCACCTTATATGTGCTTCCGGGTTGCACTTGCTTACACCACTGCATTTATATTTGCCCTCTATCGGCCCCATAACAGCGGAGTTACTATCTTTAAGAGTATATCTGAGAAAATAGACCACATCCTGTCTGCACATCCTTCGGCTAATATTCACATCTGTGGTGACTTCAACGTCCATAACGTGGAATGGCTTACCCACTCAAATAAGACAGACGATGAAGGGAGGTTCTGTCATGATTTTGCCATTTTGCTTATGACCTCACTCAGATTGTTCGCGAGCCCACCGGTGTGCCCGATACTACAGGTCAGTATTCAAGCCTTCTAGACCTTTTTCTCTCAACATCCCCTGAGCTATGTTCATGTTCCGTTCTTTCTCCTCTAGGATCCTCCGATCACTCCGTCGTATCAGTTAATATAAAAATGAAATGTAATAAGTCCCCAGACGTATCCCCTCAACCGTACTGTATACCGATACTCCATGGCTGACTGGGATAGCTTCCGTACATTCATATCTGATCTATCTGTGCATTCCATGTTTAAAAAGGATGTGTCCTCTATGGTATCAGACCAGACCGAATGGTTGATTGTAGGCATAGACTGATTCATACCATCTAAAAAATTCCAACAAAAACCTAACAGCTAGCCATGGTTCTCCCCAAAATGTGCTGCTGCCATCGCGCACAGAAATCACTTTTTCCATAGCTACCAACGTAATAGATGCACTGAGACTAAAGCTGCTTTCAGGAACTCCAGCAACCACTGCAAAAGAGTAATAAAAAATGTAAGAGAGCTATATGCTCAGTCTGTTAAATCCAAAGTAGCTGATCAGCGGCTTGGTTCCCACCATTTTTGGCAAATAACAAATAGGATACTGAACAGAAGTGTGCGTTCTATCCAAACCATTATCAATGGACCAGAGGTCATCTCGTCAGCATCAGACAAGGCCAAACTATTTGCCAAGAACTTTGCAGCTAATTCTACCCTATGCGACGAAGGCCATTAACTCCACATATTTCCTCCTATAACACAGAACACGCTAGGTAACATACACATATCTGTGCATGAGGTCGCTAAGCTAATCAAGAACCTTGATTCAATTAAAGCAACTGGCCCTGACGGCATCCCAATTATAGTGTTGAAAAAGCTTCAACCAGAACTTGCTCCCATACTTACGAAACTATTTAATCGTTGCTTTAAGCAGAAGTTATTCCCAACACCCTGGAAAACCTCATTAGTATGCCCTGTATTTAAGAATTCAGGTGATAAGTCATCTCCCTCTCAGTACAGACCAATAAGTCTCCTTATGAGTAAGTTGCTGGAATCCATATTAAATAGAGAAATAGTCAACCACCTCAGCAGAAATAACCTTCTTAGTGACACACAATATGTTTTCCGTTCTGCAAGATCTACCGCAGATGTACTAACGGTTATATCTCATAGGATTAGCGAATCTCTTGACAAAGGCTTCCTTTCTAGGGCAATTGCTCTTGACATATCAAAGGCCTTCGACAAGGTATGCCATAAAGGCCTACTTCACAAAAGTTCCAGCTATGGTATAACTGGAAATGTTTTCTCAATCATTAAATCATTTCTCTCTGATAGGCTCATAAGAGTAGTGGTCGATGGACAAAAATCAGAGGGCTGCAGTATTAATGCTGGAGTCCTTCAAGAGTCCATCCTGGGCCCGACTCTCTTCCTGATCTACATCAATGATCTCCCTATACACACACTTACATCATTCATTCGTGGGCATCTATGCTAATGACACGACCATCTACGGCAACACATCAAAGGCTGTGAATGACAAAGTTCTCTCTGATTCTCTCTCCTCTGATCTCGAGCGCGTGGTTCAGTGGGGGGAAGACGTGGCTGGTTATCTTTAATGAATCTAAATCCAAGCATCCCCATCTGGAATCAATTGAAATGGATGGCTCTCGTCTAGGAGAAGCCCCATGTTTTGACAAGCTTCTGGGCTTGACCTTTACTCCTGATCTGAAATGGAACACGTACATCGTCTGTTGCGAAGGTCGTTGGAAAGATGGTGGGATCCTTCTACCGCTTCGGAAGATATCTTACTACTGATGCAATTCTCTATCTATATAAAAGCCAAGTACGTCCAAGGATGGAATACTGCTGCCATATATGGGCAGGAGCTGCTAAAAACAACTTATCCTGCCTTGACAGAGTACAAAATAGACTTCGTAGCTTAGTGGGGGATGCCCTTTTCTCTTCCCTGCAACCTCTCTCCCACAGAAGAGACGTTGCGAGCCTGTCTTTGTTTTATCGTTATTTCCATGGCAGGTGCTCGTCCGAGCTCCAATCTCTGGTCCTCCCTCGCCAATCTTTTTACGAAAAACAACCATCTAGCTGAAACCACTGTCAAAACTTTTTCCCGCTCTTTATCTGTGCCTTAATCAAAACGAGGATTCCATGAACAAGCTTCTTTATTAGAACTGCACGCCTGTGGAACTCTGTTCCGTCTGCCTGCTTCCCAACTGACTACAACCTGGATGTCTTCAAGTCCAACGTAAACAAATTCCTGATGAACCGTTTGTCTGGCTCATGGATGTGGTTCATGTGTATTATTCTCATCATTCAAGGGGTTTCCTTAATATTTCAGCCGTTTTCGTTATCGTTAGTCGTTGTATCTTTGCAGTGGTTCCTCTGATTCCAATTTCTCCCATTCTTTTGTCAAAGTTTTTCGGAATTGTTCCTAGTGCCCCTGAGTGTTCTTCACACTTACATCCGAGTCGTTTAATTGTTATGTTCTATTTCTTGTCATAAATAATTTTACCAAGAATTCTTCATAAGTTTTGGTTTCGGTTTCGACTATAGCTGATGACGCTTAAATTATCTATTTTTTTTTAACAATTTTATCACGAATTCTTCGGTTTCGATTATGGCTGAACGAACCCAAATTATATATATTTTTGGGGTTTTTTTTTTCATAAGATTTTTTTTTTCGGTTTCTATTCAAGCTAATGCACCCAATTCATATAGATATACATTTTTATATTTTAAATCACAACTTTATAATATATAAAAAGCGATAGAACATTAACTACACAATAATATATCCGAAATCTGCAAGAATTAAAATATCATATTTAAGCGTACTTTACGACCGAGCGTTCGTGCTAGCTTAGATGAATACTTTTGCAGTTTAAACAAAAAAGCTACAATTATATCAGAGCGTCTCTATTTACACTGAACATCTACAGAATGCCAACATCAATATATTACATATGAATCAGCCCCCTGTGGAATTTCCACAGGTCCCGCTAGTAATTATTATTATTATTATTATTATTATTATTATTATTATTATTATTATTACATACACATTACTTCGGGGTTTACATCAATAATATATATATATCTAACACCAAAAGAATATATATCTGACGACGGTCATATACACATGGGGAAAAAGCCGTTATTTTATAAATAATAATATCTCATTTTGAAGTGAGGCAAATGAGGTACTTTATGAGCCACGTTCTCATAAGTTGTTTTAACGACAGTCATTCTGAACCACTTTATTGGTGATGACAGAGTTTGTGGTCAAAGGCGTCACCTACTCATGTTGTCTCTGAAACAAATCAATAACGTTGACCACATAAGTACGACCGGTTCATTATCATTGCAGATTGAAAACACGATTAGTATTCCGCTCGGGTGAAAGGCGACATGTATGTATATGAAGATATATAGAATTGCCGTAAGTGAAATCGCTATCAATAATGATGATGTAAAGTTGTCCAGGAATAGGAGTTGAGCCATTTTCTCGATTTTCGTGTTTATATAGAAACGTATCAATTAAATAGAAAAGTATATATCACAAGGGAATATCTATTACATAGAAAGGTATATATAAGTGTATTTTTTACACAAGAGTGACCAGTTATCAAGGCCAGGAGGCCACTCGAGGATAAGGGTTTATGGGTGTACAAAAGTCAATGGGACAATATCATAGTAATCGTTAGTAGTGGAAATTTGGTAAATTAGAATACTTAAAGGGACGGTTCATCAAGAATTTTTTTACATTAGACTTGAAGACGACCATATTGTAGTCAGCTGGAAAGCAGGCAAACAGAAGAGAGTTCCACAGGTGTGCAGTTCTAAGAAAGAAACTTTGTTCATGGAATCTACACTAAAGAGTGGGAGAAATTATTGATAGTGTTTTCAGCTAGACGAGTGTTTTTCGTGAATGTTTAGCGATGGGAGGGGAAACGATTGAAGCTCAGACGAGCACTTTCCATGAAAATAACGAGATACAGACTCACTACGTCTTTCTGTAGAAAAAAAGTTGCAGGGAAGGAAAAAAGGGCATCCCCCACTTGGTTACGAGGTCTATTTCTTCTCCAAGACGAGGGTCATTCATTTCAATTGATGTCAGACGGGGATCAGAGCGTTGATGATGTAAAGATAGAAGCTTGGTTTTAGATCCATTAAAATTAACTACCCACCTATTGCCCCCATTGTCTCGCATGTTCAAGATTCGAAGAGAGAGAACTTGGTCATTTACGGCTTTTGAAGTGTTGCCATAGAGTGTAGTGTCGTCGGTATAAATCTCTACGAATTATCTTAGGGTGTGATTTGGGAGATCATTGATGCAGATCAAGAAGAGAGATGTGCGCAAGATGGACTCCTGGGGACTCCAGCATTGATACTGTGAGCTTCTTATTTCTGCCCATCAACTACTACTCTTATGAACCTATCAGAGATAAATGATTTAATAGATGAGAAGACATTTCCAGCTATATCGTAGCTGGAGATCTTTTTGAGTAGACCTTTATACCATGCCCTATCAAAGGCCTTTGGTATGTCAAGAGAGATTGCCCTAGAAAGGAAACTTCCGTCGACAGATTCGCTAATCCTATGAAATATAACCGTAAGCACATCTGCTGTAGATCTAGCAGAACGGAAACCATACTGCATGTCACTAAGTAAGTTATTTTTACAGTGGTGGTTGGCTACTTCTCTATTTAACACAGATTCCAGCAACTTACTCATGGCACACAGGAGACTTGTTTATCTGTACATAGAGGGAGATGACCGATCACCTGAATTCTTTAATACCGGCATACTGATGAGATTTTCCAGGGTGTTGGGAAGCAATTCTCCTTAAGACAACGCCTAAACAACTTTGTAAGTACGGGAGATAGTTCTGGTTGAAGCTTTTTCAGCACTATAATTGGAATACCATCAAGGCCAGTTATTTTACTGGAATCAAGATTTTTGATTAGCTTGGCGAGGTTGTCCCAGTCCTATTGATAATTGTTGGAATAGAGCACACGCTTCTGTTCAGGAAAGGACAGCAGGTTTTGCTATTTGCCAAAACTGATACTCAGCTACTTTGGACAACGGACTGAGTATACAACTCTTTTGCATTCTTTATTTTTTACAATGGTTTTTGGAAGTCCTAGAAGCGACTTTAGTCTCAACACATGTATTACGTTAGAAGCTATGGAAAAAGTAATTTTTCTGCGCAATGGCAATAGCACATTCTGGAGAAACCACGGCTGGCTGTAAGGTTTTTGCTGGAATTTTTAAAGGGTGTGAAGCGGTCTATACCCACAATTAACGATTCCGTCAGGTCTGATACTATAGAGAACACATTCTTTTTAAACATAGAACGCAGAGGTAGATCTGATATAAATGCACTGAAGTTATCCCAGTCAACCATAGAGTATCGATATATTGTACGATAGAGAGGTACGTCTGAGGATTGTTACATTTCATTTTTGTCTTAACTGATACAACCATGTGGTTGGAAAATCCCAGTGGAAACAGAACGGAGGATGAACATAGCTCAGGGCAAGTTGTGAGGAAAAAGTCTAAGAGACTTGCATAATGACTAGGGCTGTGATACAAACTCAAGAGTCAAAACAATGAAAAGAATATTCTGTTGTCGCAACCCTAATAATAACCGTTAGTGTCGGGCACGTGGGTGGGTTCGTGAACAATCTGAGTTAGGTCATAAGCAATGGAGAAATCGTGACGGAACCTCCCCTCATCATCTCTCTTGTTTGATTGGACTAACTATTCGGCATTGTGAACATTGAAATCTCTACAGATGTGAATCTTAGCCGAGGGATTAGCAAACAGCAAGTGGTCAGTTTTCTCAGATATACTCTTACGGATAGTAATCCACTGTTTTGGGGGCAATAGAAGGAAAAAACAATCGTAGTGGTGTGAGTAAGTGCAACCGGAAGCACACATATGGACATTTCAGGTCTACTCTAGAGATGTCCCTACAACATGGAAAGCGATCTCTAATGTAGGCACATATTTCATACCCATGACGATCTGGTGGTCAGATTTTGATGTTAAGTTAGAGTATTCTTTTAATTACGAACTCATGTAAGGAAATAGTCGGTCAAATGTCAGTTTCGCTTAGAAATAATAGGTCTGGTTTAATCTCCTATAATTAGGTTTAAACTGTGTCCATCGCTTTATTGCATATTACAAAATAATCAATATTTCAGTAAATATAAGTTATAAAAAGCTGAAAATTACACCATCCAAGGACTGTATTAAGGTGAGATAAGTCCTAAAATTTCATCAAAATTCATGTCGTATTTAAAAAGTTATGTTATTTTTTTAATATTCAATGAATCAAAACGACACTGATCTTGTGAAAATCCGTCGCTTCTGTCGAAAGTTTTAGGCAGACGTGCAAACATCCATCCATCCATGCATACATATTTAGATACATTTATATATTGGTAACTAAAAATTCTTTTAAAACTTCTCTCGCTAGCTGTCTCCGAGTGCCTCTCTCTCTCTCTCTCTCTCTCTCTTTCTTTCTCACTTACTCTCTCTCTCTTTCTCACTCTCTCTCTGTCTCTGTCTTTGTCTGTCTCTCTCACTCTCCCTGTCTGTCTGTCTCTCTCTGTCTCTCTTTCTGTGTCTCTCTGTCTGTCTGTCTTTCACTCTCTCTCTTCCTCTTGCTATCTCTCTCTCTCTCTGTCTCTCTGTCTGTCTGTTTGTCTGTCTGTCTGTCTCTCTCTCTCTCTCTCTCTCTCTCTCTTTCTACGCGCTTCTGGTTTCCCGTCTATCTCTACTTCTCTGAACTTCCTTTCTGTATCTTACAACTTTTTCATAGAAACATCGAAAAATAAGGATAGCAATAACAAAATCAAAGAAAGTTGATTGTGTATTTATTTCTTCGACACCAATGTATACAAGGTCTAAGCCGTTTCTGAAATGACATTTTTCACTGTTGGCTGCGATACATTGCCTGTCCTGTGCAGTTATCCCGTGCTTTACCTTCTCTTTTTGAGAAAGAGGTTACCCTATAGCTAATCGCCTGATACGCTCATTCCAGAGAATGCCGACGTGAATGCCTAAGCATATATTATAGCCAAAGTGCTCTTCCTCGGGGTCGTTGGCTCTCCGATTCCACTTTCCGACCCTTGTGTCACATCTTCCCCTCATAGGAGTTAGATTAATCAAATCGATAAGAATGAAGAAAAATGATGTTTATCCCCAGACCCATGCATTAATTTTGTCTCTGGTAACACTAATGAATGAATATTTCTGTTTGAATATATCATCAAACTGAATTCGATGTTAAAAAATGTAGATGCATCTCCTGTGGTTTCGGACGTTTAGCCGGACACACATTTTGACCTTTATTTTTCCATCATAAAATGCAAATTTAAGTTTAGTAGACCAAGGGACCGACCTACTCACGTACTCTCATGGATATAAGAGTACGTATCTGAAGAAAAAAAAAAAAGGGAAAGCGATCCCATCGAAAGAGATTGCGAAAAGCGTCCAGAAAAAAAAAGCCATCATGATACACAAAACTAACCAACACCTCCTCCTCCTCCTCCTCCTCCTCCTCGCTCATCTCCGGTTTCGTTCTCCTCCCATCTTTGGCGTTTGCACAGCAGCGAGTCCGACGCGTAACATGTCGAGTGAAATCAAACAGACATCAGTCACACGGACTCACAGTTCCTAGCTCCATTTGCAAGCCTCGTCACGTCTCGTCAAATATCGCTTTATCTCGTTTCGACGTTGCTATCTCGAGAAACCATCTCAAGAATCAGGCTTGAAAACGCAGAAAGATGCACGGATACGCCGACGGATACACGCATAGATTTTCAACTTTAACACACATATGTATGCTTATCCTTATATATATATATATATATATATATATATATATATATATATATATATATAAAGCATATACCCAATAAATATATATAAATATATATATATGTATGTATGTATGTATATATATATATATATATATATATAATAAATAATAAATAAATAAAAAATACGCCCAAATTAAAAATGGGCGACTTTCTAAGAAAACAACCGATATATATATATATATATATATATATATATATAATCGGTAATAATATATATATATATATATATATACACACATATATATATATATATATATATATATATATATATATATATATATATATATATATATATATATATATATATATATATATATATATATATATATATATATATATATATATATATATATATATATATATATATATATATATATACTATTTTTACGGCATAATGGCGTTGACACCTCGGTTCTAGTAAGATCACCAAAGTTAAGCAACGCTGAGCCTGATTAGTACCAGATGGGTAACCATTTGGGAATTCTAGATGCTGTATATGCTCGCCGCTTATCTCGGCATTTGTTTCCTGTCGTCCTGTACACACACTTCACTTGCCACTGGTATTTAACAATGTCGTCTCAGGATCGGTGTTGTTGGAGATTGTGTACCTCTTTCCACAAAAATTTCACGCACGGGAACCCCTTCGTGGGTATCCATAGTCTGTTCAAGACTGAAAGAGACTACTATTTATATATAAAGCATCTACCGATTATATATATATATGTATGAGTGTGTTTGTGTGTGTTTAGAATAATTTTTTGTCCCCCCCCAAAAAAAAGCTTATAGAAATGAGATCTACTATTTAGGCTAAGGTACGTAAAGGTTGACTTAAAATTAAGTAATAGCGTAAATTAATAATAGCATAAATCTTAGTAATAGCATAAATTAAGTAATAGCATAATCTTAGTAATAGCATAAATTAAGTAATAGCATAATCTTAGTAATAGCATAAATTAAGTCATAGCATAAATCTTAGTAATAGCATAAATCAAGTTATAGCATAAATCAAGTTATAGCATAAATCGTTTTTATAGCATAAATTAAGTAATAACATAAATCTTAGTAATAGCATAAATACGTAATAGCATAAATCTTAATAATAGCATAAATCTTAATAATAGCATAAATCAAGTAACAGCATAAATCTTAGTAATAGCATAAATCTTAGTAATAGCATAAATAAGTAATAGTATAAATCGTATCATCATCAATGTACAAAATATATACAGTTGAAAAAAAAAAAACACGCAGATATTGAGCTTCTTCCGCCTGAAAAAAATATTATATAAGTAAACAGTATGAGAATTTATGTAGAAAATCGAAACATTCAAAATTAAAATTCGCAAAATAGCGCAATTTTTTTTTTTTTAAAAACAAAAAAAAACAATAACATGCAGCAAATATGAGTTTATACAAACATTTCTATGAAAATAATGTCCATTCTATTTTAAATATACAACTGACCGAAATGAGATAAACTAATACGTGATAAACAAAACTACTGCACGTTGAAATTAATACGAGTTCCTTTCTCAAACTATTACAACAATGATCAATTTATTATTAAAATTGTATTTAAAAATAAAGGGACGTCACTCTTATATTCTTGTCTAAGGTTGCTAGATTGGCCTTTTTTAAAGTTTGGCTTTCCAAAATTGTATTTGGCTTTAGTTAAGAAAATTATAAGTTAAAATGAATGTAAAAGTTGAAGACTTTTGCATTTAATGTCTTAATTAAACCTAGACATTTAATAGATATTAAATTTTAAATAAGCTAAATATAATGACATTACATATATATAAAAATATATACACACACACACACACACACACATATATATATATATATATATATATACTCGCGGAAGGGTGGCGCCCGGCTTTGCCCGGGCGTAAAATACGCTTAAATATGATATTTTAATTTCAAAAGTAAAAAAAAAGAAGTATTTGGGTATTATCAGCTAGAATCGAAAACGAAACTGTAGCATAGAAAGCTGGTGACGTTACCACCATGACACGCATATAAACTGATTAAAATTTAAAGATTTTAAATAACATAAGATGAATATACACAATGTTTTACGACTTTTTTAATTTTGATCCATTTTTGACCCCTTAAGAACAATTTTAACTGACTAAAGACCCATAAAAGAACGGCCTGTAAAAAATCCAATCATTTGAGGCCCATAACGCCGCTCTGCGACTTTTAGTTTTAGAGATAGTTTTAAAATATGGAGACAGACAGACAGACAGACAGACAGACATCTGCACATAGTAGCAAGATATGTCTATATTTACGTAAAGAAAATAAAAATCATAATTTTTGCTGTCTTTGATTGAGCGCTATCAACGACCTTTGTTGGAATTAAATAATTCTAATCTTTTGAATATTTTCAACCTATTCAGCCACTCTGATGAGTCGTAGACGGTGAAACACGTGTCAGTGGATAATTATATTTTAAAAACAATATATATACCGCTCCCCATTTGGGGGTACCAAATTGATAAAAAGGGAAAATTATTCCCAACTCGCATTTAGGTAAAAATGCACTTACATATAAAATAATTGAATTAATTTCAAAAGTATCACGTACAAAAACAAAGAAATAACATATAAAAACAAACAAAAAAAAATTGCGATACCCAGAAGTCGCGCGAGGTAGGACAGTGGTAGAGGTTTAGCTTACTTTCCATGTGGTCCCGATTTTGAAACTCGCAATACGCGTCAGTTGATAATTATATTTTAAAAACTATATATATATATATATATATATATATATATATATATATATATATATATATATTATTATTATTATTATTATTATTATTATTATTACAGGAACTAATGAATACAACCAGGTTTTTAGATAATGATCGATACTAAGAGCAGAAAGTATTTTAATTATTTTTTCGAGGATAAACAGTTACATATGGTGTCGCTGCAAACAGCCATCTGTTTCAGTCAATGAGACTTCGTCAGGCGACCCTGAATCATTTGACGCTATAGAAAAAAAGAAAAGACGGAGCTCTTCAAAAAAGAAAAAAAAAACATCATGATTTTTTTTGGTGTGTGAACAGCTCCGTCTTTTCTTTTTTCTCTATAGCGTCGAATGGTTCAGGGTCGCCTGACGAAGTCTCATTGACTGAAATCGATGTCTGTTTGTAGCGACACCATATGTAACTGTTTATCCTCGAAAAAAATAATAATACAAAGTGTCCAAAAAGAAGCTAATGGTTAAAAAACATTCATAACTTTCTTAATTTTTTATATTTTTTTCTTATATTTTTTCAGATCATCTAAAGTAATCCTTCCAAGGTCATCATGAGCCGTTACACTACCGAAGAGCGGATATTTATCGTAGAGTCGTATTTTCGGTTGAATGAGTCAATATCAGAAACTCAAATTTCGATGAAACTTCAACACAAGAAATTACCCTACTCCCAATGCAATAAAACCAGCCACAATAAATGCCCTTAAAAACAATATAGAGGAGGAAATTAAGGCCATAAGCCCTGAAACCTTAAGTGATGTGCGGGACAATGCCCTGCAGAGAGCACAAGAGTGTGAAAATAAAAATGGTGGACATTTGAGTAACATCATTTTTCATAACTAAAATTTGACCTTGTGAAAAACATACCCTAGATTAAGTTGTGTGAATAAAATTAGAACAAGTAGACGATGATATCTATGATCGACTATAGCGAAAAGAAATCACGGAGAGGCTCATCTATCTACATATGAAAATTGATAAGCATAACTTAAATATTGAGGAAGTTAATCAAATTTAAAATCTGTCTTTTGGGAGACCCTGTATATATATATATATATATATATATATATATATATATATATATATATATATATATATATATATATTCACGCATAGTCACATGTACCATATGCAGATTACAGGCATAGTCACATATAAGCAAGGATATATATATATATATATATATATATGAGTGTGTGTGTGTGTGTGTGTGTGTGTGTGTGTGTGTGTGTGTGTGTGTGTGTGTGTGTGTGTGACTATGCGTGATCAGCAATAAAAGAGAAAGAGATCATCCGGCATCTGTTACCTGATAAATTGCAAGTTGATGAAGTGATGGAAAAGTTGCTTCACTCTCTTTTTCGCTTTTGCCCAAATTTCCGGAAAAAAGGGCACCCAGGCGCACACGTTAAATCGCCATTCTTCTTCCAGTCATCGTAGGGAAAGGGCGCCATTGAACAGAACTTTTTCTTTTTACCCTTACTCTTTTTTCTCTTTCCTTCCTTCTTTCCTAGCGATTTATTTATTCTACCTGCTGTGTCTCTTCTCTCTTTCTTTTTTTGATTTTTTACACACACACACACACACACACACACACACACACATTATTACTGCATATCTCTCTTTCTCTCTCTCTCTGTCTCTCTTTGTCTTTCTCTCTCTATATCGTTCATACTGTTCGACTATCATTCAAATTCGATTTCTCCCTTTGTATCATTTGACTTCAATCGAACCCTATTCCTTAACACTTGATCTCGAATGATAACAAAGTTTCCGGTCACGGTTATGGCGTATGCGTGGCTTCAAATGAGAGCCACACCATGCTAGCTCACATCTTCGAAAGCTTGAAATTTAACACTAAAACGTACTTGAATGAGCTGAAGAGTGTGGTGATTCCCTAGTGCAATCAGGTGGCCGCTGGCAGATCTGGGTTTGGCAGCGGGACTCAACGCCGGTCCATATGTCCAAAGAAACCCAGGCTTGGCTTCAGAAGGAGTGCTACGACTTTCTACTCTTCTCTCACTGCTCCCCTCCCCTGTCCTTAACCTGCTGGATTATAACACTTGATCTTAAATCAGATGCATAGATATCCAAATATTCCATTAAAGTTCTCCTTTACGTCTTAAACACTGAGTTAGGTAGTAAAAACCATGAGAACATAATTTTCCTCTTCCGAATTGACCATTTAAACATGTTATTGTATATCTTTCTTGTATTCTCTTAGTCTTACCGGATTCAAACACAAGAATTCATCTAGTCCGGTGGAGTATCCAGCTTCATGCTGTTACTTAAGATAACATCACTTGGAGAAGGTGCACTATTCCTCGTAAAAGCCAGTGTGGGTAGCCACACCGAGATCTTGTCCTCACACCAGGTTGACCTGAGAAACACCCTCAAGGATAGTATCTAGTAGGCATTCAAGTTCTCTCCAATATGCGTTCAAGTTCTCTGTCTTATTTTGTGATGTGTCACGCGAAAGGGATATGTTCGTTTGAAGTAACTAAAGGGTCCTCGCTAAATATTCAAGCGATAATAGTAATAATATTAATAATAATAATATTAATAATAATAATAATAGTAATAATAATAATAATAGTAGTAGTAATAGTAGTAACAATAGCAATAATAGTAATAATAATAATAGTAATAATAATAGTAATAATAAGTCGCCATAGTGAACGTGTGTTCGTGGCGGAAGCTGATATATTCTAAACGTGAGGCTTTCGGCGTTAATTTAATTAAATTTCGATGTGGGTTCCAGGTAGCTTTATTAGTCGGTATTTATGGCATAACCAGACAACAATATTCTAATAAGGATGAAGAACGCGGATGTATTTATATTCATTAAATTATATTGTTTTACCTAATCTGATCCTCCAACTTGCAATATACACGTTTCATCATTTACATTTTCGCTAACGTAAATTCATACAAATCAGCATTGCACGGCGTCTTTGAGAGTGTGTGTGTGTGGGGGGGGTGTTTTGTTTAGTTTTTTTTTTTCTAGATTTTTCTGCTATTGTCGTGGTGGGTTTTCACGATTTTTTTCTGAAATCAGGTACTTACAGGAAGATGCGGTGGTATTGGATTCGAATCTGGCATACCCAGCTCGTTAGTCTGTGCGCTACCTTTTTCATGACGTTACACACACACACACACACACACATATATATATATATATATATATATATATATATATATATATATATATATTTGTAGTCATCGAGGTACAGTCTTGTTTTGTTTCGTTGTATCACAACACATCAGTGCCGCTAGACTAGCACCTCTCCCAAGCCTAGGATTGAACCTAGAACCATTGCGTTGACAGTCAGCAGTTCTACCGATCGACCCACGAGAGCGGCGCCCGTAAATAATCTCGCCAAATGTCTATTTAAACAGACATCCGTCCACCACTTTTACAGTCCTCTAACCGCTTGGTTTATAAGCAAAGAGCTACCGTCGCATTTTTCAGCCAATTAAGTAGCGGGTGAGATTACTTACGGCAGTGCTCTACCCAAAGAGGGGGCTTAACAGAAGAGAATAGACGCTAAGATAAATATTGGTGTAAAAGTAGTGTCGTTTTTTGACGTTCAACTATATATATAAAAAATGACATTTTTACACCAACTAAATATATGCTTATTTATATTTACAGAAAAGAATAGTGCTGAAATAACTTAGAGTATCTCATTAAAATTGCATTTGAGTACACTGAAGCACATCACGAACACAATCGTGTGTCAACCTGAAGGTTGTCTTAGTCAATGCAAAACAGCAGGAAATCTTTCAATACCTCTTTCTTCTTTTAATAGAATAATCGTAAAATTCACAAGAGAGGATAACGAGTGCACAAAATCTCATACAGGTCGTCCAAGACCCTCTGAAAAAAACTTGGGTCTTGTAAAAAGAAATGTTGAAGAGGGTCCTCGGTGCAAAACCTCTGACATCGCAACACAAGCTGGTGTCAGTCCCAGAACAGCTGTCATGTATCTTCACACCAATATTCTCAAGTTGTAAAATAAACCGAGTTAACTCCCTATTTATGGAAAATGAAGCTTCTTGTCACTGCTAGGGCAACAATGTTGTTAATCCCATTCTGACTTGACCAAACTTCCCTGGCCAAGTTAGTCCCCGGATATGAACCCAATTGAAAACCTTTGAAGCATATTAAGCTAGAACCTTCACAAAAGAAAAAGAAGCCATCTTCTAAACCTGAACTTTTAGCATTATTGCATCAAACATGGCAAGAAATTCCTCAAGATGATATTCAACTGATCAATGTCATGCCTAGAAGGGTTCTAGCATTAAAAACATCAAAGGGAATATCAACCAAGTTATTAAATTTGTACTAAGTTATTAAATTTGTAACAATTTATTTTTGATTTTGTTCTATAAATTATATGTTTATTCAAATAAATTGTTTCTATGGGTGCCTATTCTTTTCTGTCATGTTTGTATATGACGATTTCCAACCATTTAGAGATTGAAAAGACAAAAACAAATTGATAAATGGGTGCCTCATGAATTACTGTCAACAACACCTAGCATTAGTTAACATAAAAGGCCCAATTCTCCTTCATAACAATTCCCGATCGCACATTGCTAAACCGACCTTGCTGAAGTTGAATAAATTGTGCTATGAAACTACCTCATCTGCCATACTCTCCAGACCTCTCATCCACCGACTAACACTTTTTCAAACATTTCTGCGAGGACGAATCGTGGGTCAACATGAAGGATGTGTTAGTCAATGCAAAATAGCAGGAAATCTTTAAATACCTGTTTTCTATTGTTAATAGAGTGTTTGTACAATTCATAAGAGAAGACAAATAGTGCACAAAACCTCATTCAGGTTGCCCCAAGCCTCTGAAAGAACCTTGTGTCTTGTGAAAAGAAATATCGAAGAGGATCCTCAGTGCAAAGCCTCTGACATTGCAGAACAGCTGTCAGGTATCTTCACAATCTTGGCTACTATGGTAGATCTGTGAGAAGGAAACCTCTTCTTCGTCCTATCAATATCAAGCACAGAAAAGATTGGGCTCGTGAGATGGTGGAGAGACCTAAACCTTTGGACCAATGTCATTTTCTCTGATGAGTCACGATTAGCATTATTTTCTGACAGTGGAAGGGTATGGGGCTGGAGGCTCCCTCCACAAGAGTTTGACTTAAAAAGACTGCAGCCAACACTGAAACATGAGGGTTTCTCGGTCATGGTATGGGGTGCAATTTGGAGTGATGGTCGCTCAAACCTAGAAACTTCAATTCTGCTAAATATGTTTCAATATTACATGAAGGACTCCTACCAATATTCTCAAGTTGTAAAATGAACCGAGTTAACTCTCTATTTATGGAAGATGAAGATTCTTGTCAGTCTGCTAGGGCCATGCAACGTTGTCATTTCTCGAACAGCTGTCAGGTATCTTCACAAGCTGGGATTCTATGGTAGAGCTGCGAAAAGGAAACCTCCTCTTCGTCCTGGCAATGTCAAGCGCAGATAAGATTTGGTTTGTGAGATGATGGAGAGACCTATAACCGTTTGGACCAATGTCATTTTCTCTGATAAGTCACGATTTGTATTATTTCAAGACAGTGGAAAGTTTTGGGTGTGGAGGCACCTTTAGGAAGAGTTGACTTAAAAAGACTGCAGCTAACTCTGAAAAATGAAGGTTTCTCGGTTATGGTTTCGGGCGCAATTTAGAGGGATATTCGCTAAAATCTGATGGATTGCGAAGGAAAAGTCAATTCTTCTAAATATGTTTCAATATTACATGAAGGACTTCTATCAATATTCTACAGTGGTACAATAAACCAAGTTAACTCCCTATTTATCACTCTGCTAGGGCGACACAGCATTGGTTGAGCCGAAATAGGATTAATAAACTTGCATGACCATGTCAGTCCCTGGATATAAACCTAATTGAAAACCTTTGCGGCATATTAGACCGCAACCTTCACAAAGCGAAAAGGAAGACATCTTCTAAGCCTGAACTTTTAGCAATATTGCATGACATGGCAAGAAATTCCTCAAGATGATATTCGGTAAATGTATCAATGCCATGGCTAGACGGGTTCTAACATTAAAAACAGCAAAGGGAATGTCAACCAATGATTAGTTATTAAATTTGTGACCATTTATTTGTTTATTTTGTTCTACAAATTATTCTTATTGAAATAAACTAATTCTATGGATGTCTTTTCTTTTCTGTCATGTCTGTATATATATATATATATATATATATATATATATATATATATATATATATATATACGTTTTATTTTTTATTACCGTATCTTTCTGTTAAGTTACATTATTGTTTCAGCTACCCGGCCGTTTTTTTTGGGGGGGGGCGTCTGTAGCTTCCTCAGACTTTTACAGAAATGTTCGTTATGATGGGATGAAAGAGTGAATGATGTCAGGGGAGGGGTGCGAGAAGAGCGGAAAAATAGGAAGGGCAAAAGGGGGAAAGGTGGGAGGGGGTGCTTGGTATGTCGGTAATGTTTTAGTTTTGGAGTTTAAGGACCTTGTGGGGGAGGGCCTGGGAAATTCATTTCTGGTGTGGCTGAGGGCATAGGGATACATAAGATAATGTCCTTCAGTTTTTATTAATTACCATTTCTACTAAATATATATATATATATATATATATTATTATTATTATTATTATTATTATTATTATTATTATTAAAAATAACAGAGAACTTCTGTTTAATTTTATCTTTTTATTTCTCCGATCTTTCTAATTATTTTTTGTGCGAAAATAAAAAAAGCTTAAAATATGTCCCATGTGCATCACGAACGTTTCCGCTTCATTTTGAAGGCATCTTCAGGTGAATATTAAATAATATTCTGAGAAGAACTGGCGAGGGAGTAAACTTAGTAGTAGCAGTAATGATTTGTATTCATATGCTTTTGGCGCCAGAATGTTTTTGAGGCTACTGAAGAACTCAACTTCTGTGATCAGTAATTGGGTCGCACAGAAAGAAAAGGGGTAGAGGTTACGACAGGCATTTAGAATGCTTTGATTTGTTTTTAAATGCGACGTGCTTTATTTCAGGTTTGGGGGGGTATGTAGATGGCTCTAAATATTTCGAGGCGTGCTATTTATGAAATATAAGCGAGATAAGACACTGATAGGATTCAGATGAAAAATCCTGATAGATATTACTTGAAGTAATACTTTCAACGTGATCCTAGCCAAAAAAGGAAAAGCTCAATATTTAAGAATAGAGCAATATATAAGATTGGTGGTTAAATTTTAAATTCTGAAAAAAAAAAACCCAACATATAGACACATATATTCGATTTAAGAATTTATTGTTTGACAAAAGGAATATATTTTGAAAAATCAATAAGGAGCAACACGGTATATGGGAATATTACCTTCTCCCTTGGACCTATTTTCTGCCCACCTGGATTTATAACCCTGAACGATATTGTACCCCATCCGATAATGGATTGCCCAGGTTGTATCAACTTCTCTTTTCGTATAATTTTTTCCATATAGTTATCCACAACCACTCAAACAACTATTTTCAATAATTGTGCTGAAAAGCAAAATAAGCGCCCAGCTGAGCATTTTGCTAACCACATTTCATTTCCTCTGGTGATATGCGCCATTAGTGAAAATCCATGGATTAAGGAAATTAACATAACCTCTTCTATATATTCTTTTTGTTAAAAACTAAATTCTTAAATCGAATATATGTGGGGGGGGGTTCATAATTTAAAATTTAACCACCAAAACTTATATGTTTATAAAATAAAATTAAAGTGGTGACGAATCTCTACATTAACCTTTATGGGGCGAATAACTATAGGTACGTGCAAAATGAATGCTGATGCTCAAAATGTATAAATATGTTGACACTACCCTTTACTAAAAATTCACGAAAAATCAGGAAATCAACCAATTTTAATGATTTTCAGTATTTATCAAATAATGATCGCGGAATATAATGAACTAATTATTTTTATTTAAATCTTAGTGAAAATGTATTATTTTGTTTAAACAAAAAATACCTTTACTAAAGTTATAGTTTTCAGTAATAAATAAAAAAAAACACAAGAATTTATTTTTGCTTTTTTTATGTAAATAAAGCATCGTAATTTGTAACAATAAAAAATAAAATAATTTTTACAGGAACATTACGAAAAAAACACCTAAAGTCCGTACTAACGAAATCGATATAACTCGAAGAAAAATTGATTTCTCGAACTACCAATATTATTATTGGATTCATTGTTTATTTAATATTTTCATCCAAAACAAAATTATAATTGCAAAAATTATTTCTACTTTTTTTACGCTTACATTTTAACGTAATCTTTACATGTAAAATTCTAATATTTCCATTGCACGCATGAACGTATACTCAATGTAAGATAATGTTCATATAATCTTGGAAAATAAAGTTAAAAAAATTAAATTTAAAGAAAAGAACGTAGAAAAATAATTTAATTAAAAAATGGTAAAAATTATACGAACGTTCCATGTCGGTAAGTATGGATGCACAGACTTGAAAAGAAAACCAGTCTGTTTTACCCACCCTCCTCCTCTCTTCAAGTACCCGCCTATTTGTGTTTTTCAACTTTAAATTTCACGTAAAGATTCTGATAAAATTTAACCTAGGTTTGTTTTTTAATGTGTAATTTTTTCAATAATTATAAATTGGTTTTTTTAATCAATTATAATTCTGTATTAATACTAATAAATAATGGTGCTAACTTTTCTCAATTAATAAATTGTCAGTAGTATAATTAATGAATTTAATTGACTTTCATGCATTTTTAAATGAAGGAAGGGCGTTTGTGACTCCATACAATGTCGCTCGGTATGCCGGAATAATGTTAAATAAAGAAATAAATTATGTTTAATTTATCATTCCATACATATTTCAATTTTGCCGCCAGATTTTTTTTTTTTTTTTGATACGATAAACAAGTCTCGTTCCTACCAGTGTCACATTTTTGGATAATTATTACTTTTTTTAGCAAAAGTTAAGTACATTTATTGTATTAATTCATTATCTTAAGACTTTAACTTAATACTTAACTTGGAAATAATTCCAGAAAACTTATATTTTTCTTGCCATAAAAATGTAAACACGATTTTTGTCGTAATGAATTTTTACGTGAAATCTAAGGTTTTTCAGATTTGAGATAAAATTATCCCATGTATTTTTTATTTTACACACTTTTTTTTCTTGGAGAAATGTACTTTAAACACAATAAGAAAATAATTGAAAATTAAAAATATTATTTTGATTAGCCGGCGTTAAAAACCATGCCCCCCCCCCTACCGAAGCAGCCATTAAATTGCCCGTACCTAAATAACTATGCAGAATCATCTGTCCGAAAGAAAGATTCCCGAGTTTGACAGAAAGGTTCCCGAGTTTGACAGAAAGATTCCTGAGTTCGACAAGATATATCTGAAGAAGGTCGGAAGTTACATCGACCGAAACGTTGTGAATAACATTAAAAAGCATAGAGGAAATAAGTTGATGGGGAAAATCGTAACACCGATAATCATGTTAAACTAGCGATATCTATGGAAATTCCACAACGGACTCTTTCATATGTAATATATTGATGTTGGCATTCTGTAGATGTTCAGCGTAAATGGAGATGTTCTGATATTATTGTAGATCTTTTGTTAAAGCTTCAAAAATATTTATTAAAGCTAGCAGGAAGGCCCGGCGTAACCCGGTCATAAAATACGCTCAAATATGATATTTTAATTCATGCAGATTCCGTATATATTATTATAAAGTCAATTTTCTATCGATTCTTATATATCATAAAGTTGTGATTTCAAAGATAAAACAATATATCCATAAAACCTGGATGCATTAGCTTGAATCGAAACCCAAAAAAAAAACTTTTGGAGAATATATATATATATATATATATATATATATATATATATATATATATATATATATATATATAGGGGGTCCACAAAGTCTGGCTGCATAATATACAGGGTGTCCACAAAGTCTGGCTACATAATCTAAAGGGTGTCCACAAAGTCTGGCTACATAATCTACATGGTACCCACAAAGTCTGGCTGCATAATCTACAGGGTGTCCACAAAGTCTGGCTACATTAAGTAGCCAGATTTTGTGGACACCCTATATATATATATATATATATATATATATATATATATATATATATATATATATATATGCATATATATATACATGTATTTATATACATATATATACATGTATATATATACATATATATATATACATATATATATACATGTATATATAGATATATATATACATGTATATATACATACATATATATATATATATATATATATATATATATATATATAGCTTGAGTTCGTTCAGCTACATTCGAAACCGAAACTAAAACTTATGAAAAATTGTTGGTAAAATTATTTATAACAAGAAATAGAAAATAATAACAATTAGTGACTCGGAAGAAAAAAGATGTAAGCGTGACAAACAAAATAACACACACGCTATCGTATTAATATATAAATTATAATTGAGGAATGATGCTTCTTCCAAAGAGCAAAGGGCTTAAATAATTAACGTTATAAAACTCTAACGAGAAAAAACAGACGAAAAGATGTAGGTCTCCTGCTTATTTTTCAATAATTTAGGCGCCGAAATGACGTCCATTTTGTAAATAGTATCAAATAAAGAGAAGAGTGTTTGTGTTTATGGCTGCGTTTCGCTTTTTAAGAAGGTCTCGTGTCTTTCTATTTCTAATCTGACTTGGAAGGGTTTATTCAAAAGTTGACGTGGCCGAGACAAATCGGAAACAGATTTGGTACTGCTAAAAAGAACAAGATAAATTAATGAACATAACAAGATGAATGAAAAGAACTAATGACTTTATGATTGGTTCGATGAGAAAATGAATGGCAATGATATAATTACGCGAATCGAAAGATACGAGATGTTTAATCAATCTATACCAGAGATTACGTTGGTCAGAAAATAATGTTTTTTTTTTAGCTTTAACTTATAATCTGCTTATAAATCCTCTTAAACTCAGTTTTATAAACCAGGAATAATACATGGATCCGTGAAGCAGCATATAGAATACTTAGTAAAATTCAGTCATCGAAGTTAATTTCCTAGCAGTTGAAGGTTCAGTTCTCAGTATAAACGACCGAGAAATACAATTGCGAATAACTTTTTTGCTGGTAATATGAAGTGCGACAAATGCATTGGGGACATTGCGGAGGCTGCTGCAAAGAAGGTGGGTTCTTCTCCATCGAGCTGGAGGACTACTCACACCTTAGAATATCCTGTACCTTTACAAAGCCACCATTCGCACATGCATGGAATATTGTTGCCACGTCTGGACTAGTGCACCAACCACTAGTCACTCCCTTTTGGATAGGGTACAGAAAAGCGTTTTCAATCTAATAGGTTCCACTTTGTCTACTAAGCTTCAATCCCTGCCCCATCGCCGCAATGTTGCATCGCTGCCTGTTTTTCAAATATTTTAATGGAATGTGCTCTGATAAACTCGTTACACTTGCGCCCACCCCCGCCGTACATATCCCAAACAAACACGCTTTTTTATAGGAGTCACCGCCTTTTCACGGCCCAGAGGCCACTCGAGGATAAAGGTTAATCGGTATACAGTAGTCAATAGGACAATATTATAGTAATCGTTAGTAGTGTAAATTTGGTAAATTGGATTACTTAACGGGGCGGCCGATCAAGAATTTGTTTACTTTGGACTTGAAGACGACCAAATTGTAGTCATCTGGAAAGCAGGCAAACGGAAGAGAGTTCCACGGGCGTGCAGTTCTAAGAAAGACGCTTTGTTCGTGGAATCTACGTTTAGGTTTAGGCACAGATAAAGAGTGGGAGAAATTGTTGATAGTGTTTTCTGCTAGACGGGTGTTAGCAACAAAATCTCATCCCTTCAATTTTGAGGTCCCCAGAATCCAGAAAACTTTCTACTCTAATAGTTTCTTCCTTCAAACAGCTAGACTTTTGAAATCCCTTCCTGCTACCTGTTTCCCTGAGTGCATTGACATGCAGAAGTTTAAATGTAATTTAAACGATATCTTGCTAATTTTTCTTAGGCATGGTCCTAAATCGTAGCACCTTACGGACAAGTGGTGATATGCTTTGTTAGGAATGAACGTAAGTAAAATAAAAACAAAGAAAAAAAAAACTTAAAACTTTTATCCAGTTACGGGTTTTTTACATGATAGTCACCACTTATCAAGGCCCGGAAGCCACTCGGGGATAAGGGTTATTGCTTGTACAGTAATCAATGGGATAGTATCCTAGTAATCGTTAGTATTGGAGATTTGATAAAGTGTCTTACTTAAGGGGCGGTTTACCAGGAATTTGTTTATGTTGGACTTGAAGACATCCAAGTTATAGTCAGGTGGGAAACAGGCAAACGGAAGAGAGTCCCACTGGCGTGCACTTCTCAGAAAGAAGCTTTCTTCATGGATTCTACGTTTTGGTTTTGGCACAGTTAAAGAGTGGGGGAAATTTTTGACAATGGTTTCATCTAGACGGGTGTTTATCGTGAAATATTGGCGAGGGGTGCAAGAGATTGGAGCTCAGACGAGCACCTGCCATGGAAGTAACGCTAAAACAAAGATAGGCTCGCAACGTCTCTTCTGTGAGAGAGATGCTGCAGGGAAGAGAAAAGGGCATCTCCCACTAAGCCACGAAGTCTATTTTGTACTCTGTCAAGGCAGGATAGGCTGTTTTTAGCAGCGCCTGCCCAGATGTGGCAGCAGTACTCCATCCTTGGACGTACTTGGCTTTTATATAGATAGAGAATTTCATCACCAGTAAGATATCTTCTGGAGCGGTAGAAGGGTCCTACCATTTTTCCAGCGATCTTGGCAATAGACTTGATGTACGTATTCCATTTCAGGTCAGGAGTAAAGGTCAATCCCAGAAGCTTATCAAAACATAGAGCCTTCCCTAGACGAGAGCCATCCATTTCAATTGATGCCAGATGGGGATCAGAGCGTTGATGATGTAATGGTATTAGCTTGGTTTAAGATGCATTAAAAGTACCAGCCATATCTTCCCCCACTGTACCGTGCGCTCAAGATCAGAGGAGAGAGAATCAGAGAACTTGGTCATTTACGGCCTTAGATATGTTGCCATAGATAGTCATGTCATCAGCATAGATGTCAACGAATGATTTAAGTATGCGCTTAGGGAGATCATTGATGTAGATCAAGAAGAGAGTTGTGCCCAGGATGGACCCTTGAGCGACTCCAGCATTAATACTCTGGGCCTCTGATTTCTGCCCATCAACCACTACTCTTATGGGCCTATCAGAGAGAAATGATTTAATGATTGAGAAAACATTTCCAGTTATACCGTAGCTAGACATCTTGTGAAGTAGGCCCTTATGCCATACCTTATCAAACGCCTTTGGTATGTCAAGAGCAATTGCCCTAGCCAGGAAACCTTTGTAGAAATTCACTTATTCTATGAGATATAACCGTTAGCACATCAGCTGTAAATCTGGCAGAACGGAAAACATATTGCGTGTCACTAAGAAGGTTATTTCTGCTGAGATGGTTGACTACTTCTCTATTTAATATGGATTCCAGCAACTTACTCATGACACACAGGAGACTTATTGGTCTGTACTGAGAGGGAGATGACTTATCACCTGAATTCTTAAATACAGAGCATATTGATGAGGTTTTCCAGGGTGCTGGGAAGCACTTCTCCTTAAGGCAACGCTTAAACAGCTTTGTGACTATGGGAGCAAGTTCTGGTTGAAGCTTTTTGCAACACTATAATTGGAATGCCATCAGAGCTAGTCGCTTTAATGGAATCACGGTTCTTGATTAGCTTGGCGACCTCACGCCCAGTTATTTGTATAGTGCATAGCGTGTTGTCTGTTATAGGAGGAAATACGGGAGTTGATGGCCTTGGTCGCATAGGGTAGAATTAGCTGCAAAGTTCTTGGCAAATAGTTTGCCTTTGTCTGATGTTGACGAGATGACCTCAGGTCCATTGGTGTTTCTGTTCAGGATCCTGTTTGCTATTTGCAAAAACTGGTGGGAACTAAGCCGCTGCTCAGCTACTTTGGATTTAACCAACTGAGCATATAGGTCGCTTCCATTTTTTATTACTCTTTTACAGTGGTTGCTGGCAGTCCTGAAAGCAGCTTTAGTCTCAGTACATATATTACGTTGGTAGCAATGGAAAAAGTGATTTCTGTGCGCGATGGCAGCAGCACATTTTGGGGTGAACCATGGCTGGCTGTTAGGTTTTTGTTGGAATTTTTTGGATGGTATGAATCGGTCTATGCCTACAATCAACCGTTCGGTCAGGTCTGATACTATAGAGGACACATCTTTTGTTAACATGGAATGCAGGAGTAGATCAGGTATAAATGTAACGGTTGACGTAACGAGAGCATGCTACCCCCGCGGATAAAAGAAAGAGTCACGTTCGAAATTCCATGCAGATTTCCAAATTCGACAAGATACATCTGAAGAAGGCTGAAGATAACATCGATCGAAACGTGGTGTAAATAACACTCAAGATGAGAACAGTAATCTGTAGAATCCAAATAATACGAATAATCAATCCTCATCTAAAAAATTACGTTAAGGAATGTTTTAGATGACGATTTAGGTTAATCGAGTTACTGTTCGCATCTTGGTTGTCATGTTTGTTGATTTTCCATATAAACTTTAACCTTCTTCAGGTGAGTTTTTTTATGTCGAGCTTGAAAGGTCTACGTGGAATTTCGAATTGAACCCTTTAATTTAATCCACAGTGCTAAATTGTTGTCGAACCACCAGCTACGACCAAATAAAAGTCTTAGTTCCCCACTAAGGTTGCTCCCAATAAATCTGGCCACTATCTCAGTAGCTACGTATGTGCCTTAATTTATAGAATGCGAAATGAAATTATTTCTATGCAAAGCGTAGTTTAAAAGGTTTAAAAGCTTATTATGGCAAATTTGTAGATTAATCCCCTCTGCTGAATTTCTTCTCTCCACAAAATTAGATTAAACGCCTATTGGGCGATTACGTGTGAGATTGTCTCATAACTACAGCCTCTATAATTTTCCTTGAGCTCAGGGAATAACTAAAAGTCACAAGGAGCAAGGTCTGGACTATAAGGATGGTGAGGAACTGTCTTGATGCCGATCTTGGCCGAATAGTTTGTGACAAGGATGGAGTTGTGAACTGGTACATTCGGGCAAATTATCCACACCTTCAGTTATTCGTGAATAATTGTGTTTACAGTTCCCACACCGACATCAAACTGTGCACTTATTGTCTCTATAGACACGTGACGGCCCTTATGAAATTCTTTATTTGGCCAATCAACTTTCTAGTTCTGACTTCCTTACTCTTCCCACACCTCTAATCATTCCTTACAGACTCCCTAACGCATATTGTTCTTCTAAAGTGTCCTTAAGTCCAGATTGCATTTTTGAAATTCACCAGCTGTGACAATCAGGCTTTAGTAGGGTGTATTCCAATTCATGCTGTAGCTGTTCATTTGAACCTGAAATCATAAAAATTAGTCAGTCATCTTATAATATGTATAGCAATAACATACTGAATTTTCAAGAGTCTACGACAATTTTAAATGCCTGTAAAAAAAAATCTGGAAACATATCGAAAGCACTTTGCATATCTGTTTGAAGTGCACACCCTCACTCGTGTTTTGTTTTCCATTGTTGTTGACAGCCAACAAATCTCAACAAATGATGATATCGTGAGGTTGTGTTTTTTTTTTATATTTTGTCTCTCGCCAGGATTGACGACATATCGACCCGTTGAGTGACCTATAGCAATTTCCCATCGTAAATGTATGGGAGCCCTGGAATTTCTTCTTTTTTTTTTACTTCTAATGAGGCGCGGCTGGCTGTCCGTTTGAAATAACGACCCTGTCACTCGCTTGCATGGATCTGTGAAATGCAATCCTCAATAAGAAACTGTGTGTGTTTATGAAGAAAATGGCAAAGCACATCTCGAACTGCTTTATCTTCTGTTATATACTATGAAGAGCGTTTCAAAATTAATGACTATCATTTCTAGTCAACTCGAATAGATCAGAAGGTATTGAAAATTACCTTATAATGACTGACATCATGAATTCATGACATGAAAGCTTCATCTCTCAGTTGTAGATACTGACGGTGTGAGACTCCTGTATATCAACCATATTATGCACCGCGTATATATATATGTGTGTGTGTGTTTGTGTGTGTGTGTGTGCGCACGCGAGTGCATGTATTGTATATATAAAACACGCAAGAGCAGACAGACAGACAGACAGACACACACACACACACAAAACAAACATATATATATATAAGCGGTGCATAATATTTGCGACAAGATACGTTATTTTGGAGGAAGAATATTATTCGACTTTTATTTTTCATACTTGAGTAAAATAAATATTCGACTCTATAATGTCACAAGAAATTAAAAGGCGTACTTTAAATGCTGGATATAGCAGTTCAGAAATCGAACGATTATTAAACCTCTCGATACTTCATTTATAAAATTCGCAAAGATGACTTAAGATGAAAAACTGTCACAGTTATTAGAACGTAAACAACATTTTTGCCACACTCTTAGCATTAGAACACCTGAATTTATTTGGATTGTACAGCATAGCTATGGTGATAAATGTAGAAATTTTATGAAGTCGATGTCAAAAGGAAATCGTGTGTGAAGAAACGATCTGAAACCTTGTCCAAAAACATTTTGTACATTTCGTATGTGATGGTAAAGGTCAGTTAGCATCAGAAAAGATAAAGAAAAATCATTTAATCAAATCTTATTGTTCCCTAAAATTTTTAAATTGAGAACTATTTTCATAGTCCGATACTCTTAATACTTTGCCTTGTAGCTACTCAGATCGCAACCGTTTTGGATTATTATGTATAAACTATAGTTGACGAAAGGTTAATGAACAATCTCATATATATATATATATATATATATATATATATATATATATATATAACAGTGAGAATGCATATGCGTGAAACGACATTTCTAAACCTATATGTTCAACGAATTTTTTATCTACAGACTTGAAATTTGGTGTATAGGGTATTCAGACACGTGAAAATCTTTTTAATGTGTTCATCTGGATAAACGAGCTGCTAACGGGTCAAACTTGAAAAATTGGTACGTAGGTGTATCGGATTTTTATATGTTTGTCAACTGTTTCATGCGTGAATCGTTCACATAAGAGATTATTCATGTTGAGAATAAGTAGGATTGAAAACACTTTTTAAAGATCTCTCAAGCTGGCCTATTGATTACCGTACATGACTCATTGCCTTTAGGTTTTGGTTTCGATCTCAGCTTGAGTATTTTTTTTTTTACTTACAAAAAGTGAACTGTTTCGAAAAACATGCTCATGTTTCAGTCTCTCTCGTTTTTTTTTTGTTTTTGCTTCTTTTTTTGCTTCATTTATTTTAAGGAATTTAACGTTATGTTTAATACTTACAGTAATTCTGCTTTTAATTAATAAGAAATCTGGATTAATCAAAATATTATATATGTGCGTAATTTACGAGCCGGCAACGCCGGGCGACCTGCTAGTAATACTGTAAAAACAGACCTTACCTTTTTTTTTTTGTAAATAAAATTGCCAATTTGAATGTTTTCTTCTTTATCTTTCAGAATATTATAAGTGCAGCATATTTGAAAAAAGATTCTTTTCCACCACCTCATGGTCAGTCACGAAAAAACGTTTTGTGTCGCTTTTTCCATGTCCGTTTTTTTTTGTTTTTGTTTTTGTTTTTTGTTTGCATCGTCTAGTGACTGTTACACTTAAGATGAATAAAACCTTTGCATGGAGTCACAAGGACACATGTTTACGGTTTAAAGATTTTAGTTGGGAAGAGAGATTCATTCACAAGGGGAGAGACCAAGATTATCTACTTATAAAAGGAGGGTAATTTTAACAATTAAACATTCCAGTGCAAGCAAAATTTCGGAGATATTCAGCAATTAAGAGAGCCCTAATAATGACCGTTAGTGTCGGGCGCACGGGTGGGTTCTTGGACAATCTGAGTGAGGTCATAAGCAATGGAGAAATCATGGCAGAACCTCTCTTCCTCATCGGTCTTGTTTGAGTGGGTTAACCATTCCACGTTGTGAACATTGAAGTCCTCACAGACGTGGATGTTAGCTGAGGGGTACTCAAATAGGGCATTATCAATTTTCTCAGTTATGCTATTGAAGATAGTAATTCCACTGTTGTGGGGGCGATAGAGTGTAAATATAAACGCAGTAGTGTGAGCAGGTGCAACCCGGAAGCACATGTAAGGTAAATTAGGATCTTCTCCAGAGATGTCCCTACCACATGGAAAGTTGTCTTTAATATAAGCACATACTCCATGCCCATGGCGATCGTGAGCGTCGGATTTAGAGGTTAGGTTAAAGTATCCTTTAATTACGAACTCATCTAGGGAAGAAGTCGGTCCAATGCCAGTTTCGCTTAGAAATAATAGGTGTGGCTTCGTCTCCTGTAATAGAGTTTTAATATCTGGAAGGTTGGAACGTAGACACCTGATGTTGGAGAAGGAGACATGGTAGTGTGGGTCTGCGTTGGAAGTTGGAGATCTGGGTTTAATCGAGTATTTTTTTCTGGAAACATTTCATGATTGAGATTTTGGATTTGCGGAATAGGTCAGCAGACTTGCTTTGAGAGGGAAGGTAAGAGAAAAAGAAAGGACTTTAATAAAAAATTATTTTGTAGAAAATGATGATAAGGTAAAGCCTTTAAAATTACCCACTAATATGGCATCGAGAGGCCCGACCAGAAGGTACTGCATGGTCCAGAACCTATTCACCAAATGGTAATACAGTAGCCCCAGTACTTTGCCCCTTCTGATATGACAGCCTCCTTTGGGGTAAAATCAAGGTTCGAGTCCCTGACTATCAGGCGGATAACGTCAGCCCAGTTGAAACGTTTCTCTCCAGCACCCTTATTAGTGACATTGCCACAAGGATAGACAAAGGAACAGAGTTTTGAACATCTCTGGCGACTGTTCACACAAAATACTGTCAATCTAGTAAACAGCTTTTTCTTCTCCCTTTCTCAGAAAAATCACTCATTGAAAAATAGGACTGAGGGATAAATAAGGAGAAGCGAGAGTAACGAGAGCATCCGATAACGCATCCACAACGCATTGTCTACTCTCCATAAAAAGGTTCAAAGGACTTCTTAATATTTACTGAGTATAAGTCCATAGCTCTAATTCGAAATTAAAGATATTTTACGATAAATTCTCCTCCCATATCTACGAATGAATTTATATTGTTGATTCGACATGCCACCGTCAGTTGTAGTTACCATTTTCTTTTCTTTCTTTTTCGTGGGGGGGAATATTTTAGATACATTTTAATTTAACGACTGACTGAAATGAATATCATATTAGAAAAAATTTAGTCAAATAAAGAATTATAATAAAAAGAATTTAGCACCAAAAAAAATACCGATGGGGGATTATCACGTGTTAAGATATTCTCCCGAAACATGCCGATTGAAAACGAGAACCTTACAAAAGCGGCGTTTGGTTTGGCTTCCTTGGTCAGTGAGAAGATAAAACAAAATACAGTAAATAATGGAATACGTTACTGTAATTGCCGTTTAAAGGTATTAAACATTTTTCTACTTATCCAAGAGACACCTCCAAGGCATTAAAGGTTTCCATTCATCAAACTCATGCTTTCGGGGTGTCGGTGCTTATGGCAGACGGACGAAAGAAACTGCACATGAGCTTGTCGGTTAGGGCGTGACAAATAACGAGACTGAAAATGAATATATATATTTAGTTTCACGAGGATTGGAGAGTGGCTATGATAAAAACGATTGACGGTGACAACGTTGAACTTACCGACAGTGTTCGGTTGGGGGTGTTTTACGACATTGCATTAAATAACAATTAAGTTGACGATCCAGTTAATGACAGCCAGAGTTGAGTTGGACGCTTACGGCACGTCAGAGCTAAAGACAGTTGGAGTCTGGACGCAGAAGAAAGCAGATCGTGGTTTGGGCCAGGTCGGGAGGGACTTAGAATATCGGGATTAACTGACTGACACGGCCTCGGCAGAATGTAGATGTGGACTAACGTGTAAAGGGTTGATGAGGGCACAAATACCATGGTCCAAGTGTTAATGTAAAACATCAGAATTTGTGTTTTCTTTGTGTTGTGTTTTATTTCATTTTTCTACTTGCGAACCTGTGTACTCCCAATCGATGGACGCAAGTGTGAAAAAGATGGCGACACGGCCAGAACTAGAACAGCATACGCGTGTACTTGTGTTGTATATTGAATATTGAATATATTGAAGGGGACAGCTCCCGATAATTAGAGAAAAGAAGTGATTAGGATCGTAGATAATTATTATTAAAGGAGAATGCTGGAATCGAACTCAGTATTAAAAGTTCCAATGAATACATATTGTAATTAGATGCGATTCCAGGAACGTAGTGATTTATCCATTATAGTAGGAATAACTATACAACAAAGTTTAGTCAGAGCAGGTAGAATAAGACAGTGGAAATTATGGGATGTTCTTAGTGTTGCTATAAACGTGTTGGAAGCATATGCGATGTCCATGTGAATCACGTTCATATGTTTGGCCACGTTCTGACGTCACAAAGAAATATATTTAACTCTATACATTAAGTTAGGGTTCGAAATCAGTTAGAGTTACAGTTAAGTTAGGGTTCGAAATTAATTAGAGAGAGAGCCAAAGAGTTGACAATTGAGAGAGAGGGGACAGAGTTAGTTTGAGCTCCTTCAGAAAGCGAAGGGGAGTTGAGAGGACAAAATGTAGAAATCTAACATGACATCGGATTCCCATCATTCTCATCACCAGCTGAAAATAAATGTCTTCGTAATTGTTGTAAACCTTTGTCTTCGTCATCATTTCAACAAGGTAATGTGCTTTCGTCTCCATCATTTTGTAAAATGAACGTTATATGAAACTCCTTTCAAAGTGTTGGCTGTATCTCCCTCCCCCTCATTGATAATGTATCTCCCCTTCGTATTTAAAAAAAAACTTGCAAATCTCTCTTCACACATCTACGTTCTATTATAAATGTCGTCTATGAAACATTTGTGCTGATGATAAAAAACACAATTCAAATAAATAAATAAAAACTCTTCATTTTACATACATGTGTGGTCATTCCTATATTTATTTACATTTTTCGAGTCGTCTTTTCTATGTGTCCGTTTCTTGTATCGTCTGGTGACTGTTTCACTTAGGACAAATAAAATCCATGCAATGAGACACAAGGAGACTTGTTGACGATTCAACGGTTTTAGTGAGAAAAGAGATTCGTTTTCAAAGGGAGAGACCAAATTACTTCCTTAGAAAAGAAATGCCACCATTAATTTCTTTCCTACTAAATTAAAAGTTGGTGATTCACTTAGATCCTTAAATTGTGTAGACACCTCTTGCCTTTTGGCCTCCTCGACGCGAACTGCATTGAAATTCTGTCCCAACCAACATACGCTAAGATATATTTTAAATCATGCACATTTCGTATTTGTTATTCTAGTTTCAATACTGTATTGATTATTATATTCTACTCAGTCGTGATTTCAAAAGTAAAAAAAAATACAACGGGTGCCATCAGCCAGAATCGAAACCAATACAGCACTCCAGACTCAGTCGTTACTATTTGAGCTATCGTCGGATGGATACACATAATTAAAAATGAACCTATTTTAACGTGCAAACATATATTCGTGCGGGAATACAAAGTCACTTTAAGTCGATTTATGCCTGATAAGTTCAATTTTTATTTTTTCAATTTTAAACACTAAGCAGCTATTTTTTTAAAAAAAACCTCTTAAAAGAATGGCCTGCAGAAAATGCAATTAATTGACCGGCTTCGACCTGCTCTGTGACCTTGTGTCTCGGTAAAGATGTTTTTTGAAAAGATGGAGACCGGCAGACAGACATAATCAGTTTTATAAATTAGATAATATATATATATATATATATATATATATAGTTTTATATTTTTATAATTGTTAATGTTTTAATATGTTTATTTTTATTTTTTATATTTCCTATTTTTTAAATAGTTTTTAAAAATATTTTTTATTTTTGTTATATTTTTTTATATATTTTATATTTTATATCTTTTATTTATATATTTTTAATTTTTTATGTTTATGTGTTATATTGTTGAAATTCAATAATTTTCAATTTTCGGATATCTTCCTACTGGAATATATATATATATATATATATATATATATATATATATATATATATATATATATATATAATTTTGACATAAATTGAATGTGAAAAGTCTAGTCGTTATACGACACGTGCGGCGTTAGGCTTTTGCTCGTCATAAAAACTGCAAAATCGTTAAACGTCCAGTTTTAAATATATTGACTTAAATACAATTACAATAATGTGTAGAGAATAGGAACGACCATTAAGACGGGACACACAAAAGAGTGACACCGTCGTCTGATGAGTAGTATAAATAGAGCACGCACGCACGCACCAGTAGAAAAACTACGACTACGACGATAGTCGACTCGGAAACTTTACATGGCGCTACGAACAGGATTTATTTTTCAACATAATTTCTTTTGCACGATTTTTGGAGTATAATGGCGTCAGGACAACACGAGGACGGCCAATACATGCAGTTGATTCAACAACTAATAAATCTGCAAAGAGAAAACAATGAGCTTCGCGGAGGGAGTGCCTCGAGTCGGTCTAACACCAAGAAACCAGACCGGCCACGTATCGAACATGGATTCACCGACGCGGACTGGGCGCTTTTCATCGACTCGTGGGCCCGATACAAACAAATGTGCGGCCTTACCGACCACGTGGAAATCTGCAATGAACTAAGGACAGCCTGCTCAAATGAGGTAAATAGACTTTTATTTGACTTAGTTGGGCCTGGAACCCTCAATTCTGTCACAGAGGAACAACTCTTAAGGCAAATACAGTTCATTGCGGTGAAAGGTCTACACCCGGAGGTGCATAGACATAAATTTCATAACATCAGACAACAGACGGGGGAGGGACCCACACAGTTCTTGGCAAAGCTTCGGTCCCAGGCACGGTTTTGCAATTTCACGGCTCTGTGCCCCAACGAGAACTGCCGGCAAGCCGTAAACTATTCGGAGGACATGGTAGCTGGCCAACTCGTAGCTGGTCTGGCAAATGCGGAGTACCAGTGTAAATTGCTGGCCGAAGCAAATATTCTAACCACTGTGGAGCAGAAGCTTCACAGACTGGTTAGTTTAGAAACTACAGAGACGTCTGCTCCTCAGTTGCAGCGAGGCTCAGAGGAACACTCAACTTTTGGCCTACTAACAACCGAAAAAAAAACCAGCTCGGAAGGAGCAGCCGCTCAAAAACCCTCAGAATAGTCCTTGTGAAGGGTGTGGGAGGACCTCACACCCCAGTGGGTTAAAAGGGCGGAAGAACTGCCCGGCGAGGGGAGTATACAAGCATCCATCATAGCTGCACACGCACATGACCCCAAGTTCCGAGCGATCACCTGGGATATGATAGTCGCAGCTGCAGCCACCGATGAGGAGTGCCGAACGTTGGCGTCATACATTCAAGACGGGTTCCCAAGGTCACGCCACAAACTACCACCCGAAATCCGGCAATTCTGGCCTATGGCAGACCAACTATATTGTCTGGAAGGGGTACCCATAAAAGGGGACAAAATTTTGATACCAAAACGGCTTAGAGCCGAGGTGTTAGAGGCATTACCATCAAGGGGCGAATGGTATGTTGGCTAACGCCAGACAACGGTTATTTTGGCCTGGTTTAGACGCCAGCATCCGACAAACAAGGGCGCAATGTCGAAGTTGCAATTCGATCGCCCAATCCCAGCCTAGGGAACCATTAATGCCACCCATAAACCCGGAATTCCCATTTCAAAAGACAGTCACTGACTTGCTAGATATGCACGGGAAAAGTTACATGGTATACGCGGACCGATATACCGGTTGGATTGAGGTCACACCACTACCATCAGGAAGGGCTGCAGCGGTGTGTAACGCCCTGAGGGTTTGGTTTTGCACGTATGGTGCGCCGGAGGAAATATCATCCGATGGAGGGCCACCATTCGATTCACTAGAATACAAATCGTTCCTGGAAGACTGGGGCGTAAAAAGGCGCATATCATCTGCACATTACCTCCAGAGTAATGGCCGAGCTGAACTGGCCGTAAAAACGGCCAAAAGAATGCTGATGGACTGCGTTGATGGCTACGGACACCTACATCATGATCGGGCAGCACGGGCGATGATGACTCATAGGAATACGCCCAGTCAGGACCTTGGATTGTCGCCGGCGGAAATGCTATATGGTCGAACAGTAAGGGGCCATCTCCCCGCACTTCGCAAAAAATACTGCATCCACAAGCGTTGGACGGAGACCAGAGATTTGAGAGAGAGGGCGATGGCGAAAAGGCACGTACTTAACAAAGAACAGTACGACATACACAGCCGCCCCCTCCAACAGCTCCGAGTCGGCGAGTCTGTGCAGGTGCAGAATCAGGAGGGACCAAATCCACGACGATGGGCGAAAACTGGGAGAGTCGTCGAGACAATGGGTAACAGGCAGTACAGGATACGGTTGGATGGTAGCGGCAGGATCACATTACGCAATCGCCGTTTCCTCAGGAAAATCAAACCGGTCATGGATACGCCGGAGTATCCACCCACTCAACAACCCCATCAACCACCTCCCCAAACACCAAGAAGGGAGGACAGCAAACCACCGTGCAACATGTATGAGATGATGGAGGTGGAAGAAGCTGATTGTGACACATCAGAAACAGATATGGTGGTGGATCAAGATCCGATCAACCACAAGCCAATGCAGACGAGTCCGGTCCCACGACGCAGCATGAGGGTAACACGAGCACCAAGGCCACTTTCCCCTCAAATGCAAGGACCAACTCACTACTACACGGAATTCTCCAGTCACATGACCACAAAACGACGGTAATGTGGTCACATGGTGGGGGGAGGGCATGTAGAGAATAGGAACGACCATTAAGACGGGACACACAAAAGAGTGACACCGTCGTCTGATGAGTAGTATAAATAGAGCACGCACGCACGCACCGGTAGAAAAACTACGACTACGACGATAGTCGACTCGGAAACATAAGTGATAGGTGACTCGATACGTGGAAAAGCCGTCGAGAGGAAAGCTCCGAAACGGTGAGTGTTCTTTCCTGATGACCCGAAATTATCTAAAGGCCAGAATGAAATACGCTACAAGCGAAAACAGTTGATAAACATATTTATACAGTAATATACAAGGTAAGCTGTTTCTTCCAAACAATAATATAATTATATTAGTCGATCTCTCCATACCAAGTTTCTGCTACCGTTCTGCAAATGTTATTCTGTTTCCAATCGTTTTATACATGACAAATCGGGAGAGAAAACTGAAATCAAGAATCTTTATTATGAAATCTAAGGTCACGTGATCGACGTAACTCGCGAAAATAGTAATTAATCTACAACGGGGATCAACAAATATTGATGTCGAAAATACTGGATGCTATGCGGCACGTGACATGTTTTCGATCGTCGGAAGTAAGTGATTTCCGGCAGATGGGTCCCAAAGGAAAATGATGATATGCGATCGTTCATGTGCTTGAAGATTGCGACTTTGAAAAACACAAATTAACATGCACGCGCACGTACATGTGTATCTCTCCAATTCTCCACCATCTCTCTATTTCTCTCGTTTTTTTTCTATACCCCCTCTCCCTGTCTTTCTCTCTCTTTCTCTCTCTCTCTATATATATATGTATATATATATATATATATATATATATATATATATATATATATATATATATATATTATTTCACGTATAATATTATAAGGTGATATAATATGCCACGATAGATTTTAAGGATTTACTTCAACAGTATTTGACATATAAGCAGTTTAGTACTGTTAATAATACTAGTAGTAGAAATATTACTATTAAACTACATAGAAATTCCCATGCTAATCCTTCCATTAGGGAATATTTAGGCCAAGTGCACAATTATATATATATATATATATATATATATATATATATATATATATATATATATATATATATATATATACTAGCATGGGTGCCCGGCGTTGCAAAAAAAACAAAAGAAAACAAAGGATCAATTGTTTTAACTTTGACCCTTATTACGACCCCTTACAATTTATAGTTTACGACTTAAATAAAGTTATTAGGTAAGATCCATGTCCAAAGAACCTATATCTAAAATTTCGCGTGTTTAGACACAAAATCGTGGGGAAAGATTGGTAGAGTTCTAAAAGGTCAAATCGTTGATCCTTGACTTCTTAATCACTAAATTTCTGGCCAAAAACCGATCACATCGATTTTCCCAAATCTCAATACACTGTATATCAAATTTCGAGTCTGTAGACTAAAAATTGACAGAGTTATTTCTTAGGGAAAGGTACACAGAAACACACACACGTTTACTTTTATAGATATACTAGCTTGGGTGCGCGGCGTTGCTCGGGTATTTTTAGGTGTATGCTGTGCAAAAACAAAAGGTCAATTTTTAAAATTTTGACCCCTAATATGACCACTATAAATTTATTCTTTAGGGCTCAAATCAAGTTATTAAGTTTTCCCAAATGTACCCAGACACACAGACACACACACAGACACGTTCACTTTTATATATATATATACTAGCATTTCAGCCCGGCGTTGCCCGGTTGTTTGGATGTGTATGTTGAACAAAAAATAGTGGTAGTAGGAAGGCAGGCTCGAACCCGTACCGCAAAGGAGAAAAAGAACGGAGTAAAACCTAACGTTTATGCTGTTACGACCACCGCCAAAGCGGAAGCGACATTTTTTCAAATTAAGGCTAGACAATCTAAAGGAAAGGATAACTTTAAAAAATATCGGCGAAAAAAGTACCCCCCCCCCGTAGAAAAGTTCCTAGTTAAAGGGGAAGATATTAATGTATTTAAGCAATTTTTTGATATTTGTCGTATGAAAGGTCGGACTTAAAAACGATACTGATTTTGATAAAATCCGTCGCCTCTATTGAAAGTTTAAAGCAGACATGCAAACAGAAATACATACATACATTTATATATTGGTAACTAAAAATTGAAACAAGTGGCTATTTGTAGCAGCGGGATGTGACCATGTTTATATAACAATAAACAAGTATTATCAGCTCTTTTTATTGAGCACTATCTAACAACCTCGTTAAATTCACTAGTCCATTACTTTTGAATAAAAAAACCCGAGTATATATATATATATATATATATATATATATATATATATATACGCATACATAATATACATAGAAAGAGGTTTGTGTTTACTATAAGCTTTTTACGCAAATATTGCTCAAGTATAAATCACGTAGAATATCTGCATGAATATAATTACACGTAATAGTTAACTAAAGATGATTATCACATAAGAAAACCGAAAAAATAATAGAGAATTAATTAAAATGAATGTTTAAAAGAATATGCAAATTAGCAAGATCTTTTGCAGATGAAGTCAGTACCACGACCCATATATAACAAAGTTGAAATAGAAAAAAGGGTTTTTAATATGAATATAAATACACAAAAAGAATATAGGAGTATAGATAAATTGGTGACTTGTAGCATATATATATATATATATATATATATATATACAGGGTGACTCAAAAAAACGAGTCCCAACTCTAATTAGGCCCTGTTTCTTGGTGTTTTGTCCAAATAAAATGAAACTTTGGTCATAACTAGTTTACTATATTCAAAACATCACATCAAACCACTAGGGTCTAAGGCCTTTTTTTTCTCCGTTCTACAGCATATGTTCTAGATGGCCTCCATTTAGCTTTTGTTTTTTTGGGGGGGGTCACCCTGTATATATAAGTGACTTTGTCTGTGTAGAACGGTCTCAACAAAACTACTCTGTCAATTTTTAGTCAACAGACTTGGTACGAGATAAATAAAGGATTCGGATCTATGGAACAAATTCGATTTGGAAAATAGCCGCTAATAAGTCAAAATTAAAGAAATGGAACTAGTCGTAGTTTGATGTAATATGTATGCTCTTCACACGCGCAAATATACATTTATACGTTTAATTGCGTTAATTTGTTAAGTCTTGATATGCACCTATCCTTACATCAGATAGTAGCAAATACGCCCTAGCAAGCTAAAGGTTTGGTTTCGATTCTAGTTGATGGTACCCAAGTCATATTTTTTAAAGCTTTTTAAAATTAATACTGTATATTGGGTACAATATAATGATCAATAGAGCCTCTATGATAATTAAATCGGAAATTTGTATGAATTTTTATTTATTTTTTAATTTCATTTTCACCTCAAACAATGCACAGTTTCCACTTTGATGTAGAGGGCTACTAGCGGGGAATAAGTTGCAGGGATACTATGTAAGCAGTTCAGCAGCAAGATGTCTGTTCACATTACACTTGAACTTCTGCATGTCAGTACAGCTGGGAAAGCAGAATCCCGGAAGAGAGTTCCAAAGTCTGGCAGTTCTGGGGAAGAAACTATTAGAGTAGAAGGCTTTCTCACATCTAGGGATCTCTACTGTGAAGGGGTGGGATTTTGCTGCTTGTTGGGTTTGTCGGGGGCACGTACATCGAGAGGGGACAAGGGCTTGTAGCTCGACGGAGAATCCATCATTAAAATACTTGTAGAACAGGCAGAGGGACGCAACATTTCGTCGATGAGACAGAGATGACAGTTCAGGACCTATCAAGTAGGCGACTCTCTTTTGAACGCTATCCAGGAGTGAGACACAAGTAGCAGATGCACCAGCCCAAATATGACAACAATACTCCATGCATGGGCGAATGGTGGCCTTATAGGGGTACAGGATACTTTCAGGTGTGAGTAACTTTCTTGCACGGTAGAGAGACCCCAAGTTCCTCACAGCTGCCCTGGCAATTCCCTCAATGTATCTGTTCCAACTAATGTCCCCTATGAACGTTGGACCGAGAACTTTTAAGGAAGTACTTTCAGGTAATGTATCTTTAGCCATTGTTATTATTAGTAGAGAAGGTTTCTTGTAATTATTGAAGAAAACAAGCTTAGTTTTGGTAGCATTGAATGTGACCATCCATCTTTGTCCCCATTCCACTCCATATTGGTGGTCATCCTCTAGTGTTTCTGCCATATTTAAGCATATTTTACGACCGGCAATATATTGTAATGCTTAATTTATAAGCCACAGTGTAGTAGCTGTTCTGTGGTCATGATACTATCTTCTCAAACATGATCTTCTCCTTTTAGGATTGTAATTTACTAACTGTTCTGTTATTATGAGAGCATCCTCCCAGGCATTATCTTCTCCTTTTTAAGGCAGTGCAGCATATTTTGGTTCGACATGATATCATTTACTCTAGATAGCAAAAATATAGAATTGAAGGGAGCATACTTTAGCTTGTATCACTGATTGATATTCATTAATTTTGAACATGGAAAATAGATGAAAATCTGTGAGTTATCATCATTTTATTTCTGTATGTCATTTACCTTGTGAGGTCCGTCCAGTTTCGAGGTGAGTCACAACGGCTTATTAAACATGGCGGCCGGAAGAGGAATTCATTTACCGACATTTGTTGAATATTTGACAGGCTTTTAAGCGATTGGGCAGCTAATGGATGTAAGAAAAGGGAGAGAAACGGTCCGGTTTGGAGAAGAAAGATACAGAGATAAAAAAAAAAAAAGATAAAAGACAAAGGTGATGGGAGAGAAAGAAAGAAAGGGGGAAGAAAGGAAATGGGTCAATGAAAAAAAAAGACAGCATAAATTTGGGTAGAGAAATGGCGGAAAAGAAAAAATACAGAAAGAGGTAACAAAGGAAGGAATGGAAATAAAAGGGGTGAAGTAAAGCCTTAAAAAACGTGACGGAAGGAAATAAAAGAACGAATGAAAACAAAAAAACGTGAAATAAGAAAAAAAGATAAAGAAAAAAGTGGAAGTGAAATAAAGAAGAAAGTAAGTAGAAAAGAAAAGACAGGGAATACATAGAAGAGAGACGAACAGCAAAAAAAAGGAAAATGATTACAGAACGAAAAATTAAAAGACAAGAAATGAAGAAAAAGAAGAGCAAGTCAAATACAAAACTTTCCTTCTACAAAACCAACAGACCAAACATCATAAATAAATATTTGAAGGCATAAAGAATTCGAAACACTAACTTTTTTCCAACATTAACAAATTCGGAATTAAATATCACTAAAAGGGTTGCTATTCCATACAATAAAACAATCGGACAAACCCAAACTATATTATATTAAAGTATTATTTCTTTTATATGCGGCCTAAAAACAAAAAAAGGGGGGCGGGGAAGAAAAAGGAATGACAAGGAATGATAAACAAAAATAACAGATTAACGGGAGGATTTGATGAAAAAAAGAAGGAAAGAAAAAAGACTGAATGTAATAGATAGAAAAGAAAAGAAAAAAAAGGAATGAAGAAAGAAAAAAACTGAAAAGAAAGAATTTAATAAAGAAGCTAAAACAGAAATTAAAGATTGAACGAAAAGGGGAGGGGAGACCAAAAATTCTCGATAAAATTGCGAAAAAAATTTCGAAAGAGAATATTTAGAAAGTCGACGGGGTTCCAGAAAGAGAGAACAAACGAGTTAGAAAAAAAAATTGATTGACGTCTTGATTGAATCTGAAAAGGAATAGTGAAAGATTTTGATTGGTTCATCATTGTTGAGTCATTTCATGCAGACACTATACAGGCGTTGATTGCTTTATACACTAAATTAGCAGAACGCCTGGCATTACCCGGTCGTAAAATACGCTTAAAAACGATATTTTGATCAATGCAGATTTCGTATTTATTCTTATACCAGCAGGATCTATTAACCAGCGTTGACCGGTGGAAGCTGCCCACCCTTCATTAAGAATTAAATTACGATTGTTGGTGGTGGCCAACGCCCTAATGTTAAAAGCGGCTTTCGGAATAGACATCCCTAACCTTGTCATGTTAAGAAAGTCGTATGGAATAGACACGCCAAACCTCGCCAAGGTAAGAACGGCTTTCGAAATAGACATGCCATTTTATGAGGGGGGATTGTCAAATATTTACCCCAAGTTTTACCTTGATATATGTTGTCAGCATACCCACCAGCAAAAACTACAAACCAAAAAAGAAATTCGGGATGGCAGTCTCGTTCGGAGAGAAGTAGACTTGTTTATGGCGCGTGTGTAGAACAGTGAATTACAGTGCATAATGCATGTCATTATATCTCGAAAAGTACTTGTCTCCGCCAAAGAAATTGTCTTATTCAGCATTGTCCTAAACTTATAGACGTCTTCAGTTTGAAGAAAAATATGTAGGTGGCGCTAAGGTCAAAAATTATCTAAAAAATAAAAAAAATGTAATGTCTGAGCTGTGTCAAAAATGAGTCCTGAAAAAAGAACTAAACAAGAAACAATTATAGTAAACACACACACACACACACACACACACACACACATATATATATATATATATATATATATATATACATATATATATATATATATATATTAAAACAAATAAATATATCCGCAGGCAACGTAATGAAGGAAAAATTTGTACTTTAGCGGCGTAAATTCTTTAACACAAAATTAAAAAAAAAAAACTAAAGTAAATGTAGTCGGATACAAACAGAATCAAAATTAATATAAATTAGAATTTTTCTGGGTGTAATTCAGGCTTTGAGTGTAAATGTGTTTAATATTAAAAGAAATAGTTTTTATGATTTGTTAGTCTGTCAACAAACGGAGCATTCACGGTAGTATTAAATAATATAAAAAGGCAAAAAATAGAACCCAGAACGCCCTTCTAATAAACAAAGGAAAACAAAAGCAAAAAAGACAATAGGATCGTATAAGGGTTGAGAAGACGCTTCAAAATCGAAAAATAATCTTTTTATTTTTGCCTAATCAGCCCAATCTAGATTCCACTTTGATGTAATGGGCTACTACAACTCTCTTTTATTAAAAGATTCGTTCATATTTTCATCTCATAAGTTCGGACGCTCTATCGAACGATGTTTTTTATTAAATCAAAACATTATAAGCAGAAAGCTGTTACGATTTTTTTTTTTATGTTAAAGGCAAATGTTTTAAAAGAGCTACAATAACATGTACTGTTTAATAAAAAATAAAATAAAATAAATAGTTATCGTATTTTGTAAATGTTTTCATCTAATGGAAATATTGCTGGTTCGTATATTTTTTTAAGAACTGTGCCATAACAGTTGCTGTTAAGTCAAAGGAAAAGTTACCGCCGCTTCTTTTGTAAATGTTTTCATGTAATGAAAGTGTTGTTGGTTCGGGGGTTTGGTGTTTTTCTGTTAATACCCGAGTACAGACAACAGTTTGTATTCGTTTACTAAAAGATGTTTATTTTATCTCATAATTTAGGACGCTGAAACCGACCATGAGGAAAAGAAGGCTGCGACGATGTTTTTTATTTGCCAATATGTAAATGTTAATCTAAATAACGCAAAATAGCATAATTTACGATGCTGAAACCGAACGTGATAAAAAGAAAGCTGCGACGATTTTTTTATTATACCAATATGCAAATAATGTTAATCTAAATAATGCAAAATCGCATAATTTACGACGCTGAAACGAATGAAGCAACAGCATTTGCAATAGATGTAAACATTACCAAACGAAACTGCGCAACGTTACGACTATTTATTTGTGTAGCTTAAAACTAAACGTTATGTTAAGTTTTTGTAAATATTTGTCTGTAACATCGCAGAAAAGCGCCGATAGGAAATTATAATTGACTTAAAACAATCCGTGCCGATATTGTGTGTGTAGTAAAAGGTGAAGTTATAACTACGTAAAGTTATGATTATGAACGTGGTGCAAATTTTTATTTGGTTCTATATGCATATAAGTAAAGATGCGTGTAGATTGAGCGGCCATATTGAATAAGGTTTTACGTGTTTGTTTTTTGTAAGAATGTATGTATTCCGAAATAATAACATTTTATGGTGTTAAAGAATGTATCGAAAGAGAGAAAGGAAGGTGTGTAAATTATATTGAGATACGTTGACCGGAAGTCAGGATCAGCTGATCGAATTCAAGTTAGCTGAATAGTTGAGATTTGGTTTAGACTTAGAAGGCGACGAACGGCTTCACATACGTCTCCTCCCCTTCACTGGGGGGGGAGACGCTGACGTGTACCACGCAACCCAGAGATTCACTTTCCATCCTTCTCTGAGACATCTGGAAAGTGAAATAAAAACTATAAAACAAATTCATCGTTTAGAGTGAAATGAATCCTCGTCCCCAAAACAGGTACCAGTCTCCCTCTAAGACACGAGATGATTCCAGGTAGACCAACATCCAACACGTATGAAGGTATGTCGAAAATACCTGTAACACACACGCACACATCGACATATGAACATATCATAATAGACTGACCACTAGACGGTCACACGACGTTAACCCTGATTATACGATCACACATGATCCCCTTTATGATATAGCAACACAACAAATACAAATGTTGGTGCCATTCGTGTACCACGGCACTCATACAAGGGTGTGGAAAAATCAAACATGGAGAACCATAGTAAAAAAAATGTAGACATAACGAAAAAAAATTTGTACACTAGACATAAAGATGAAAAGATAAAGAAATTAAAGAAAAAAATCTAACCTGGAGGTTACCGTAGTGAAAAAAATTATAGGCACAACGAAAAAAAGAAGAAAAATACACACATTAAAATTATATATAAATACATTTATATGCTAAAGTAAAAAAAATTGAAAAAACAGATAGCTCGATCGACATACAGATAACGAATTGTTGATTTTGAATACGAAAATTGAAAACACAGAAGAAAGAAAAAATATTAATACAGACAATGTGAAAATAGAAAGAAAGAAAAAAGAACGTTATGGTGTAGAAAAAATAAATAAAAGAAATTGATAAAACACAAATATATAGATCGACATACAGATATTAAATTGTTGATTTTGAATATATAGCCAATGTGTAAAACAGAAAGAAAGAAAAAATAGAATAGAACATATGAACTTTAGTTACAGTGTTGGTGAAAGTAATGCCAAGAAGATCAGAGAGGGTCTGATCTAATAAAAAAAATAAATAATAATAATTGTGTAGTCAGTTGGAAAAGGCTGACTAAAGGATTTTTTTAGCCTGATCTTTCTTAGTCGTGTGGCTGTGTAGATATAGAAAAAAATGTACTAGAATTTAAAAATGCGTGCATTTTTTTAAATTAAGGAGAGAAGGAATGTTAGAGAATGGCTCGAGAGAGAGAGGGAGGTATGTAAATTATATTGAGACACGTTCACCGGAAGTTAGGATCAGCTGATCGGATTGCGTGTGAGTCACGTGATCAGGTTAGCTGAATCGTTGAGATTTAGTTTGGACTTAGAAGGCGATGGAGGCTTCACAGACGTCTACTCTCCTTCACTGGGGGAGGGGTACGCTTACATGTACCACGCAACCCAGAGATTCACTTTCCATCCTTCTCATAGTCATCTGGAAAGTGAGATAATAAAACTATAAAACCAATTCATCGTTTGCAGTGAAATGAATCTTCGTCCCCAAAACAGGTACCAGTCTTCCTCTAAGACACGAGATGATTCCAGGTAGACCAACATCCAACACGCATGAAGGTATGTCGAAAATACCTGTAACACACACGCACACATCGGCATAGAACATATCATAATAGACTGACCACTAGACGATCACATGACGTTAACCCTGATTAGACGATCACGCATGATCCTCTTTATGGTACAATAACGCAACAATGGTCTCAGCCAATGAGATTAGCCGGAATTTTAGTGAGGAGAAATCATTATTCTCAAATAGTGAAATGTAAAGGTAGTTGTATGTGTATGAGTGTTCCATCCAGATAATAAGGGTGTTATGACAATAATGTTACAATGTTTAAATAATTTCCTGGTATTGATTGGGAGATTAGAGGTAAAAAATACGAACTACTTGGACTAAAGATGTTGACGATCGTGATAATGTCGCTAGTATAAAGTAATGTAAAATTTTATTACAACGAATAAATGTGCATGTGACGGCGTTCGAAAGTTATATGAGATATAATCAATTCCTATATGGCATTTGTTATTACAAACTGACCGTAATTTGATCCAAAGGGGAATTTCTGCAATCATTTTCTTATATAGTAGAAGTAGATAGATAGATAGATAGATAGATTATAATGGACCCAATATATCGTAGGGATTTAAACAGTTCAAAAAATAAATCGTGCGCCACCACTGAGAATCGAAACCAGCCTACGATTTAGTTTTTCCTTCGGCGTGAATGCCTGAGCTATGAAGACATGTTGGCTGCAAGGCTACAAATTAAAACATGAACCAACAACTATTAGGTTACGCATGCATATTTGTAATGCCATCGTTCGACCTTCACTCGACAAATTGCATTTCTTTAATTTTAACACCTTCGCACCGATTTTCCCGGCTAAAACCCAAATACTAAGTTTCACGTGGGTTCAAATACCGTACAAATTAAGTTTCATGTCTGTAGATGAAATTTGGTAGGCAAAATTTTTTATACAAATATATATATATATATATATATATATATATATATATATATATATACGCATATATGCATATATATATATATATATATATAGAAAGACGTTTGTGTTTACTATAATCTTTTTACACAAATATTACGCAAGTATAAATCATGTAGAATATCTGCACGAATATAATTACACGTAATAGTTAACTAAAGATGATCATCCCATGAGAAAACCGAAAAAACTAATAGGGAATTAATTAAAATGAACGTTTAAAAGAATATGCAAATTAGCTGAATCTTTTGCAGATGAATGCAATTCCTCGACCCATATATAACAAAGATATTTTTGTTTGTTTGTTTTTTTAATAAATAGAAAAAAAGTTTTAAATATGAATATCAATACACAAAAAATATTGGAGTGTAGATAGACTGGTGTTTCATTAATAAATAATCTGTGAATTATACTTTCTATAAAACCCTTAGATTGAGCCCTGAAAATTATTCCCTTCAGTCTCAAAAGACAATTGATACCCCTCGTAAGAGTAGCTGAAGCGGCACTGCTTGAGTCCACTTGTAAGGAGAAGTCTTAGACGACTTTAAATAAACCTGAGATAAGCGGAGCGCACGTACAGCACCTAGTATCCCTAATAAGTCACCCATTTTGATACTGACCAGGATCAACATTGCTTAACTTCGCTGATATTACGGGAAGCGATTTGTCAATGTGATTATGCCGTGTATATTGAAAGTTTCTCGCACTATAAATTGGAGTGTACCTGGGAGTAGTGGTAAGTATATAGCCACTCGATATCATAACGTAACCCTTTTTTTACCTGCGTTCATCACAAAGAAGGCAAATTGCAACTTAGACGTAAGGGGCCTCTATGAATTTTAGAGTCGGATCTATAGGAGCATCCTCGGGTGATTTTTATCGAGGGTACATTTGATTTGTGTGTACAGGAACAGTCAGGAAAAAAGGAACAGGGAGAGAATTTCAAAGGCTAACATCTAAAAGAAAGAAGTTAGAGTAGAAGTTTTTTTTAGCATATACAGTGAAGAAGTGGATTTTGCTGACTGGCGGGTCAGTCGAAGAAATTTTACGCCAAGGGGAGGTCGTACTTACATGTTAATCGAAACACAGCCCATTAAAATACTGATTAAACAAGCACAGTGATACAGCACTGCGGCGATGGGACAGAGGCTGGAGCTTAATAAACAGTGTGGCACCTATTAAATTAGAGACTCTTTTCTGAGCCCTTTTCTATAAGCGATGGTTTTGTGGTTAGTTGGCCAGTCCATATGCGGCAACAACACTCTAAGTATTGGGAAATGGTGGCTTTGTAGAGATATAAAATACTGGCAGGTGTAAAAATGGTGTCGACTTTCATTACTGCAGGATGACAATTTCCAATTCATATTCGATGAGTTTAAATGATTGACCTGTCGTCGACGTCGTTGAATGTGATCTATCATGTCGGAAAAGTAACATTCATACATGAACAACAAATAAATAAACAACGCTCACTGACCGTATAACTTACAAATCGTGAAGATAAATTACCGGCAACTGGTACAAAAAAAATTCAGAAGGAGAGTATTTTTAACACATCTATTCCGTTTGGCGTTCCAGAAGAGAGAGAGAGAGAGAGAGAGAGAGAGAGAGAGACAGACAGAGACAGAGACAGAGACAGAGAGAGAAAGGAAGTCGATATTGTCACCTATGGGCTGAAACATGCAACTGTTGGAAATAAGGGGTGATAACCGTATACGTCTCAAACTTGAGGGTATGGTGCATTGTATTCGTATGTGCACTGCGTGCGATCGGGACTGTATAGCAGTTTGACAACACGTCTCTGTAGACCTATAAGCCATGATTATCGGTAGTTGAAAAAAATTTCTTAGACGCCACGTGAAAAATGGATATGAGAGTAATGGTATATAAGTTGTACTCCCTTAGTCTCTAAGTCTCTTAAATTATCCTCTTCCCCTACCTGGTTGATCTTAACGAAAATCCCATGTACAATAAAAGAAAATGGGCAGAATTACGATATCAGAGCAACTGTGAATAATAAAACACTGAAAGTAAACAAGTTAAGAACTTCTAAGCATTACAAGGTGGAATGATAAAGTTGTCATTCTAAAGAAAACAACACTACAATTTTATTTTGAAATGTTTATTGAAAAAACTGGATTCAGGTAACTTGATTATGTAGTAGAGCTGACATATATTCAATGTAGCCGCCTTTAGCCTCAATCAGCACCTCGATACAGGTGCGGAACTGGAAGCATGCCTTTCTCACAAGCGCCGGCGAGAGCTCGGCTATCAGGCTGGCTTTGGTGTTTTGGGAGGTTATGTTGGTGATGTTCTCAACGAATAACCAAACGAAGTAGTCCAACAGGTTTAGATCGGGGGAGTAGTTGTTTCAGTGAGAGAAGGATACACTGTTGTAGCACTCCTTCTGAAGCCAAGTCTGGGTCTCCTCCAAATTGTGGGAAGGCGTCGAGTCTTGCTGCCACACCAAGGATCTGTCAGCAGCAACCTGATAGCACCAGAGGTTGACAACACTCTTGAGCACATCCAAGTACAGTTTGGTGTTGACTTTCAAGCCAACTTCGAAGATGTCAGGTGGCATGATGTGGCCCTCACTTGAAACCACACCAAAGACCATAACCATAGTCGAAAACTTTGTTTTAATCACTCTGTTTTATTATTATTTGAGGGAGCTGACAATGATTCTGTTGTCATAAATTGGATTGGTAGAGAGACTGAGTTGAACTACGGCGCATCTTCGATCTCACTCGTTGAATATTGTGCCATTTTCAGACATGATAGAAGGCTCCTATCGCTCTTGGAATTTGTACACAACTGGACAACTAGTAGATGGTCTGCAACAAACAAAAAACAAAATCACTTTTCATCAAACGGAAATGGAATCATGTCGTCTTTTCTAGGTTACAATTTTATCGTTCCACCCTGTACCTTCGCATTTTATTTGCAGGGTGGAGCGTGATATATTTTGTGATCATGATACTATCCTCCTAGTGATTGCCATCTCCTTTTCATACTATATTGTTACAGGAGCTGTTCTGTTTGCTGTAAACCATTCTAACAGGCATTGTCTCCTTTTCTACATACGGGAGCATAGTGTAGTATCTCTTGCGTTGCTATGAGAACGTCCATCAACGATTTATCTTCTCTTTGTTTCTAGTGTGGGCAGAATATTTTCGCTTATTATTAGAGCTAGGACAACAGCATATTCTCTTCATTGTTTTGACTCTCGAGTGTGTATCCGTTGATATCTTATATGCTTTTATATAGAGTGATGTGGTTCTCGGTTGATTAACTGTGTCTAACTGTGTCGGATATATACTCGAGAGTCAAAACAATGATAAGAGTATTCTCTTGTCATAGCCCTACCTATTATGTATGCTAGCAAAAATCATTACTATTCCTAATTTGAGTATTTGAACTAGGAGAAAATCTCACTTCACTTTTTATATAACTAGCAGAGCTGCCTAGTGTTGCACTGAAAATAATGTCACTTCTATCCCTCTCTGTTTCCCACTCTCCACGATTCTTTCTTATCCAACCAACCCATTTCTCTCTCTTGAGATACACACACAATTCGAGTAGGCGTAAGGGAAATAACTCTGTGAAAACCCATAGTTACTTTCATTTAGTTAGTGGTTGGAAAACATACTACATAATAACATTAAAATATGTACGTCTTGGTAAGATGAACTGATATAATTGGCGATTTGATCTCCAAACTGAGAATCTGTTTTTGTTATATATTTAGATATTGTATATGTAGTGTTACGCTGATTAAAATATCCCAACTTTGTTGATGGTTGTTGTGAACTTTTCAAGTTTTAGTTAGATACACACACACACACGCACACACACACAACAGGGCCCTTTATATAATCTAATTCATAAAACTATGTCTGTCTATGTCCATTTTTTCAAAGTGCATCTCCGCTAAGACGCAAGGTTATAGGCCAGCGCGAGGAAGATTAAATGATTGCAATTTTTTGTGGGCCATTCTTTCATGAGTATTTAGCAAGTAAAAATAGGTGCTGATAGGTAAAAAAAATTTTGATTGGACTTTAGCAGGCATAACTCGAGTTAAAGTGTCTTTCTACGTACATGCAAATATATATATATAGATTTATTTATATAATCTAATTCATAAAACTATGACTGTCTATGTCCATTTTTTCAAAGTGCATCTCCGCTAAGACGCAAGGTTATAGGCCAGCGCGAGGAAGATTAAATGATTGCAATTTTTTGTGGGCCATTCTTTCATGAGTATTTAGCAAGTAAAAATAGGTGCTGACAGGTAAAAAAAATTTTGATTGGACTTTAGCAGGCATAACTCGAGTTAAAGTGTCTTTCTACGTACATGCAAATATATATATTTATACATTAGTTCACTTTTAACTATTTGCGTCCGTCTGGCGATAGCTCAAACGGTAATTACTAAGGTTGGACTACGAAATGTTTTGGTTTCGATTCTAGCTAATGGCGCCTAAGTCATTTTTTAAAACTTTTTGAACCACTATAGGTACACTATAATCATCAATAGAGAATTGGCTCGATAATAATAAATACGAATGCATGAATTAAAATTGTTCAGTGTATTATACGACCGGGCAAAGCATGGTGTCCTGCTAGTAGATAATAATAGTGTCTACTTATTTTCCTCACTTGTACTTAGAAACAAAAAGGAAATGAAAATAAGAAACGAATAATGAAACTGTTGATTTGTGAGGCGGTGGCACAATGATAGCACGTCCTTTTAGGGGAGCCCCAACTCCACACACTTGGGTGCCTTATACCTGGTTCGCCTTATACTCGAATGGAGACAAGTATAGTTTAACATGCGTTATTGTAAACATTACAACTTCAGAACGTGTTATAAATCAAGTTTTTATCTAACCTGAAGATTGACGGATGCTTCTATAATTTTAGCGGCGTCAAAGCAATCGGGGCACACATGTGCAAAAGGTCAAACCTACTTGCCCGACACTAGGATTTGTCAAACAAAATAAAATTTCAGTCTCTTTGTTTTTAATGTGTATGTATGTACTGCATAACCATGTTGACAAACCGGTTCTTGTCAGATCACCGAAGTTAAGCAACGTTGAGTCTGGCTAATATCAGATGGGTGACCATTTTGGGAATTCTAGCGGCTTTATGTGCTCTCCGCTTATCTCGACATTGTTTCCAGTCGACTTGAACCTCCACTTGCCACTACTATTTAACAACGCTGACTCAGGAGACGTGAGGTTGGAGATAGCGCAACTCTTACTACAAAAATTCCACGCGCAGGCACCCTTACAATGGGTATCCATAGTCTGTCAAGACTGAAAAAAAACTACCCTGCATCTCTCTCTACTTATCTATTTATCTCTATCTCCCGCGTGTTTTGCCACGTCTAATTCAATTTTCGGTCTTATGTAGCTGACTCATGAGTTCTTCAAATACTCTTTAATTGCTATTTTTTTTTAATTCAATTTTTATAAGAAATTGCGTCTGTTGTTTATTTTACTAAAGCGTTCTATTCCAGCACATCGGTCCTGTCAGTAATGACGGTGACAAAGAGCTCGAAGAGAAGACCCGCCAACAAGCGTAACCGACGTCATATCCACCCCTTGATAGTTTATCGTTTACTAGCTTTGCCCGGTCGTAAAATACGCTTAAATATGATATTTTAATTTGTCCAGATTCCGTATATATTATTATAGAGTTGTGATTTCTAAAGTAAAAAAAAGTATTTGAGTGCCATCAGCAAGAATCGAAACCGGAAGGAAAACTTCGCAGCTGGTGACGTTAAGACTGTACCAACAGAACAGGCAGATACACTGATTAAAAATTAAAAATTAAAAATAAACTATGACGAATGCTCACAATATTTAACAAGTCTTAATTTTTACCTATTTTTGACCCATTAAAACTATTTTAACGGGCTAAAGACCCATAAAAGGAGGGCCCGCAAAAATCCAATCATTTGAGCTTTTAGTGCCGCTCTGCGACTTTTAGTTTCCGAGGAGATAGCGTTTGAAAATATAGAGACAGACAGAAATATAGCTTTTTATATATTGGACTAAAAGCGGGGGCGCTCGGTTTTGACCTTGCGTAAAACACGCTTAAATATGATATTTTAATTTGTCCAGATTTCGTATATAATTTTATATAATGGTGATTTCCAAAGTTAAAAAAAAAAAACAAGTACTTGGGTACCATGAGCTAGAATCGAAATTGTAGCATTTAAAAGCTGGTGACGTTACCACTGTACCACCGTAGCACAGATACAAACCGATTAAAAATTAAAAATAAACTAAAATGAATGTACAAAATGTCCAAAAAGGCGTCAAAATTTGAAAAATCGTTACGATTTTTCAAATTTTGACGCCTTTTCGACCCTTAAAAACTATTCTGACTAAAGACCCATAAAAAAGGGCCCGTAAAAATCCAATCATTTTGAGGCCCTAGTGTCACTCTGCGACTTTTAGTTTCGCGGAAGATAGAGTTTGAAAATATGCAGACAGACAGATATATAGCCTTTTATATATTAGATTTATTTATTTTAATATATTTTTCATTTATTCATTTTTTTTTTTATTCATTTATTATTTTTATGACATGGTGACTTTATTGAGGTATCCAGGTAGGCATAAATTAATACATTATTTGCTTAAAAAAAAACAAAAAACAACAACAACAAAAAAAACGGGGGAGTAAATGAAACAAAGAAAAAAAAAACATAACCTGAGGAGATGATAAAACGAAATGGAAGATAACCACTTTCACATGTTATCGCCTAGCGTCACGTGATCTTGTTTTTGATATAATGAGATCACGGATGGCCAAACTTGGCGCCCGGCCAAATTCCCTTTTTCACTTTTACAGAGACCAAATTAACAAGACATTCGCTTTCCAAATCACATCGCTCCATTCATTGAATTCTTCCTCGAACACACACACACACACACACACACACACACACACACACACACACACACACACACACACACACACACACTCACACACACACTCACACAAACACACACACACACACACACACACAAACACACACACACATCGTCTCAATCCAAATAAAAACAGATATTAGTCTGTTCTTTCTAACTTTATAATTTGCTAGTCGCAAAGCTGAAACACGAACGCCATCAAAGAATACGATTTGTATCATTTGTTTTGCATTAGTTGTTGCTATTCTATTATTATTATTATTATTATTATTATTATCATTATCATTATTATTATTATTATTATTATTATTATTATTAATATTATTATTATTATTATTATTATTATTATTATTATTCCGTAGTACCTTCAACGTACGTACGTTCGTGTCACGGTTTCCAGATTACAAATTATTCGATGGGGTGGGGGATCCTATTTATTATAAACGAGGATAGGTGATAACTAGGGCTATGACAAGAGAATATTGTTTTCATTATTTTGACTCTCGAGTATATATCAGTTAATATCTTACATCTTTTTAAATAGAGTGATGTGGTTCTTTGCGTCTAACTGTATCGGATATATACTCGAGAGTCATAACAATGATAAGAATATTTTATTGTCATAGTCCTAGTGATAACGTACTACGAACATTAAATTTGTATATAGATACGCTATATTTTTTCACCGTCTGTCTTCCTTTTTAATAAATACGATCTCCCAACCACTGAAAACGCAATACAAAGAAACAATTAAAACAAAATAAAAATGATGTCTCTTTTGGGCCGTGCATGAAACTAAAAAAATACATTTTTGGTCTCCTGGCTAAGATCCAAGCGTAGTATCTGTTCTGTCTAAATATGGTAAAATGATATCTTGGAGTTGAGTTTCCATTCGCGCTATGCGTCCATACAATGGAAATATGTCACAGACTCCTATAAGGATATTGGAGATAGACAGTAATAACCAGATATAGTCTGACACTACATTCATCAGATTACTTAAATATTTCTACAGTGTTAACATAAGGGTTACAATAATATCACGGGGTTTTCATTCACGCTGAACGTCTACAAAAATGCCCAGCAGCAATATATATTACATATGAAAGGTGCCACTTGAGAATTTTGACGGGTCTCGCTAGTTATCATCATCATCATCATCATCATCATCATCATCATTATTATTATTATTATTATTATTGTTGTTGTTGTTGTTGTTGTTGTTGTTGTTGTTATTATTATTATTATTATTATTTATATTTTTATACTCATTTAAAAAGGGAAGAATTTTTCTTTCTGCATTTTTTTTTCAAATTTATTAACGGTCCTTTAACTTGTCACCGTCAGTTGTCATGGCAGCTAAGGTTCGCTTCATACTGGGGAATGCCGTTCGGTGTGTTTCTCGACTATTTTTGTAATCTTCCAGAGTGCCCTCCTCCTCCTCCTCCTCCTCCTCCGACCCACGTTTAACTAACCTGGTGTCTTACTTTTCTGCAGTATAACACTATGCGATTTCAACAAATTATTCAGTCACCTAAACAGATTGAGTTGTGTTGGTTTGATAACACATAGCCGTTGTTCGTTCACTCGATTTATTTATGTTGCGGCAGTTCTTCTTTTAAATAATAGCCGTTATAAAAGTTATTCAAAAAGGACTGCAAAATTAATTTGAAGTTTAGCAGGGAGTTTTTCTTTTGTTTTTTGATTCAGTAAAAGTACATGATACCCCTATTATAAATAGTGAGACCGCCTGGCTTTGCCCGGTCGTAAATATAATATTTTAATTCATACAGATTTCGTATTTATTATTAGAGAGCCAATTCTTCTATTAATTATTATATTGTACTCAATATATAGTAGTGATCGCTTCGCCTGTCTCGGCCATAAACTACGCTTAAATATGATATTTTAATTTATGCAAATTTCGTATTGATTACTATAGAGGCAATAATCTGTTGATTATTTTATTGTATCTAATATGTAGTAGTGATTTCAAAAGTAAAAAAAAAAATGAGTCGGTGCCATTAGCTAGAATCGAAACCAAAGTCCATAGAGGTCATCATACGTAGTATTTTTGGAATGCCCCCCCCCTGAATTTTAAAAGCACGTATTATGATCACAGAAGTTTATTCGAAAACGCCAAACGCCAAATAAAACAGCATTTGCGAATCACTACACGGAGCTCAAAGAAAGTGGACGATTGTTGATATTCGAGTGGAAAATAGTATGGCAGGCTAGCACATGTAGAAACTTCGACGATCGGTGTAGAATATGTTTTAATGAGAAATTAGCTATCCTAAACTTTAAATGGCCATAACATTTATTAAAATTCCACATCTCTAGTATCTCGTGAATAATTGTGTATACAGTTCCTACACTAACATTAAACTGTACACTTATTGTCTTTATAGGCAGACGACAATCTTAACGGTTGAAATTCTTTATTTGGTCAATCAACTCTAGTGTTCTCACTTCCTTACTTCTTTCACGCCTCTCATCATCCTTCAAGACTCCCTGCCTTCCTTGAATCTCTTATGCCACTCAAAAACTGATGCTTGATTCATACAAGATGCTTCCAAAGTCGTCTGAAGTATTCCAAAGGGTCCTGTGGCATTTTTTCTGAGTTTAAAACAGAATTTTATTGCATATTGTTCTTCTAAAGTGTCCTCACGTCTAGATTGTATTTTTGAAATTCACTAGCAGTGACAATCAGGCTTTAGTAGGGTGTATTGCAATTCCTGCTGTAGCTGTCCAATTGAACCTGGAATCATAAAAATTGGTCAGTCATCTAATTAGATATACAACAAGAACATACTGAAGTTTCAAGAGTCTACGACAGTTTTTAAATGCCTGTATAAAAAAGTTTGTAAACTTATTGAAGGAACCTCGTACATTAGTATAAAAATGTACACGAAAAACATCCAAATTAATACTAGGTCAGTTCTCAACACAAAGAAAAGAGAAATAGGATCCCCGTCAAAAAGGACAAAGAACCGTGTGAATTAGAGGTCAAATTGTCCAGGCTTAATACACGCGCATCGATTAGTTACGATACATGGGTGTGTGAATAACAAAGAATCTGATTGGCTATCTAGTAAACCAAGTACAAAGGAACGTATAAAAACATATAGCAACATCGATTCTATGAAATAGCCCGATGAACCCTTATGAGAATGAAACACGGAAAATTCTGTGTAGATTAATATATATATATATATATATATATATATATATATATAATTCAGTTTTAAGAGAAAGAACAGTATGGTTTAATTACTACTACAAGAGCATAATATAGATTTTTATTCAATGGAAACGATACATTAGTTTGCTCTTTCTTTTTTTTTTGTATTTATTGTATTTATTTGCTTTCCCACCGAGGCAAATTAGGCACAAGGCCGTTTTTAATGTGGGGAAAAAAACAGCTCCCCTAAAAGTAGGGTACTCTGGTTGCGACCAAAAATAATAATTGTCCCAGTATAGAGTGTTTTCCCTCCATTGACTGGTACAAATTATCTTGTGTAGCATTTGCAGAACAGGTACTACACTTTGAGGTATTTATTTGCTCCCTCACTGAGCAAATAAGGCACAAGGCCGATTTTGAAAGTGAGGAGTGAAGGGGAAATGGGGACCAACTCCCCGGGGAGTAGGGGAGTTGGATAGTGACAATTGGTATGTAGGGTTGCCCCTACATTGACCAAGGTCTTATATGTGGGGTTTCCCAAACATATGGTCTTTGCTTGCAGTATCTGCCAGAACAGATACTACACTTTGAGGTATTTATTTGCTCCCCCACTGAGCAAATTAGGCACAAGGCCGATTTTGAAAGTGAGGAGTGAAGGGAAAATGGGGACCAACTCCCCGGGGAGTAGGGGAGCTGGATAGTGACAATTGGTATGGAGGGTTGCCCCTACATTGACCAAGATCTTATATGTGGGATTGCTCCCACATATGGTCTTTGTTTGCAGTATCTGCCGGAACAGATGGTATTTATTTGCTCCCCCACCGAGCAAATTAGGCACAAGGCCGATTTTTAGAGGAGTTAGGGGAGGGGGAAGGAAAAGGGGACCAGCTCCCGAGAGGTGGGAAATGGGAGCTGGATAGTGATTTGCCAGCTGGCCCAAGTAGGGTTGCCCCTACATGGACCAGAAGATTGCCACAAGGGCAATGGTCTTTGCTTGCAGTATTTGCCGAAACAGATACTACACTTTGAGGTATTTATTTGCTACCCCACTGAGCAAGTTAGGCACAAGGCCGATTTTTAAAGTGAGGAGTGAAGGGGAAATGGGGAGTTGGATAGTGACAATTGGTATGAAGGGTTGCCCCTACATTGACCAAGGTCTTATATGTGGGATTGCTCCCACATCTGGTCTTTGCTTGCAGTATCTGCCGGAACAGATACTACACTTTGAGGTATTTATTTGCTCCCCCACTGAGCAAATTAGGCATAAGGCCGATTTTTAAAGTGAGCAGTGAAGGGGAAATGGGGACCAACTCCCCGAGGAGTAGGGGAGCTGGATAGTGACAATTGGTATGAAGGGTTGCCCCTAGATTGACCAAGGTCTTATATGTGGGGTTTCCCCCATATATGGTCTTTGCTTGCAGTATCTGCTGGAACAGATGGTATTTATTTGCTCCCCCACCGAGCAAATTAGGCACAAGGCCAATTTTTAATGTGAGGAGTGAAGGGAGGGGGAAAGGAAAAGGGGGCCAGCTCCCGAGAGGTGGGAAATGGGAGCTGGTTAATGGTCAGGCATGTGGGGTTGCCCCCACATCTGGTCTTTGCTTGCAGTATCTGCCGGAACAGACACTACACCTTGATCCCGGCCCGAAGGCCAAGAACAATAGAAAAAAGGAAAGCCTCTCTTTCATCAATACCTTTCACGTAAACACTAGAAACTGATATTAAATTTGATCGACTCATCAGCTGATGTTTTCATATTGCCATAATCATTTCACTGTATCACAGGTTGTGAATATGACAAACTGCGATTTAATACAGGCAGTTTTTTTTTGTTTGTTTCTGGTTCGTTTTTTTTGGGGGGGGGTCGATTTTTTTTTTGGTTCATTTTTTTAAAAAAATGTTTTGTTTTTGGTTTGTTTTTGTTTTTTTCTTTTTGTTTTGTTTTTGGTTCGATTTTTTAATCTATTTTTTGTTTTTGGTTCGTTGTTTTTTAAATCTTTTTGTTTTGTTTTTTTGGTTAGTTTTTTTTGTTTTGTTTTTGGTTCGTTTTTATATCTTTTTGTTTTGTTTTTGGTTCGTTTTTTTAATCTATTTTTTTGTTCTTGGTTCGTTTTTTTTAATCTTTTTGTTTTGTTTTTGGTTCGTTTTTTTTTTTAATCTTTTTGTTTTGTTTTTTTTGGTTAGTTTTTTTTGTTTGTTTTGTTTTTGGTTCGTTTTTTTGTTTGCTTTGTTTTTGGTTCGTTTTTTTTTTTGTTTGCTTTGTTTTTGGTTCGTTTTTTTTTTGTACTGTCAAATCTTTTTGTAGAGTAGAAACCACATGGAAGGAAACTGTAACGTTTTATATAAATGCTTTATTCATTTACGTATACCTTTGCATTATCCATAATGCGCCATACCATAGTGCGCAAGCCACGAAGAGGCGTGGCATATAAATAGGTGTAACTTGATAGACAAGTGCATAAACTGGGAGCGAAACCTGATCGTTTTTGTTCTACAATCGGAATTTCTATATAGTGCGTTTAATATATATATATATATATATATATATATATATATATATATTTATATATATATATTCCTGTATCTCTCTTTAATTTTCCAATCGCTGCGTGTGTTTCGCCTTCATCTAAAATTTAGATTTCGTGTCCATTACACCGACAACGTTGAAATAAAACTTTCTTTCTGAAAAGAAAAGTGTGTTTGAAATCCTTTGATCTGGTGATAACCAACAACGTCTCTGTCCCTAATGGTCTGATCAAAGAATGGCGCTGGTGATGGTGTCAGTGTTGTGGGGGGGCGCGATTAGTTGAGTGTCTGGTAAAGTACAAGGTTGATGGTGATGGTCAATTTGAATTTATCACTGACCAGCCAAAGACATCGTACGCTGTTCAAAGTTCCGGTCATTAGTTGTGGTGAAACCAACAAATAGATTGCTGGTCATCCACAGACTGAATTACAAACAAGTGTAGTAAAAGACGCAAATGCTTCAAGCTGAGATTGATAACCGGTCGTTTATTCGACAATCTCAGCTTTTATATTTTGTGTAATCGGCACAACCGAAGAAGCGGAAATTTATGGACACATTTTTGAACAAAAAAACTGATATTTCAACCATGCCAGAGTCTAAGTTCTAATATATTTTTACAATTAAATTTATTTGTTAGTTTGCATCCTTTTGAAACACTTAAAGCGCGAACTATGAAGGATATGTACGCATCCATATCTATCTATCTATCTATCTATCTATCTCTCTCTCTCTCTCTCTCTCTCTCTATATATATATATATATATATATATATATATATATATATATATATATATATATATAGTAATTTATAAAATATATATGGGGATTAAGCTACACTGAATATTCCGCGTTTCATTCACTCTAGGACTCTTCAGGCTTATGCGCGAATTCTGTGGTTGTTTATCGTTTTAAAACGATAAACAACCACAGAATTCGCGCATAAGCCTGAAGAGTCATAGAGTGAATGAAACGCGGAATATTCAGTGTAGCTTAATCGCCATATATATTTTATAAATTAATAACTAGCTCTACCTACATATTGAGCACTTTTGAAGTAAATACTTAAAGTTTACGCATAAATCTATACTTTCATATATTAATGTTATGTGAGTAAATGACGTAGTTATATATATATATATATATATATATATATATATATATATATATTTATGTATGTTTATGCATGTAGAAGTTGGTAACTTTCTTATCTTTTATATTTATTTATATTTTATATTTCTGTGCGTATGTGTAAGGAAATATACGAAACGGTGTTTATCCACTCCTGAGTATATATATATATACATATATATATATATATATATATATATATATATATATATATATATATAATTTAAAGGAGATTAGAACAATAGTCTAAAGAGCTGAGTGTATTTTAATGTAACAGTGAAATTACTAGTTTAATTAAAATACAGGAAAGAGAAAGTGCTCGTTGTAATTTAGATATATAATAAGCTCGATAGTTAAATGTCCTAGAGCTAATCCAATATTAAGTAATGTGATTGATAATTTAAAATTTTGGTTCGTTTTTTTGGGTTTTTTGGTATATATATATATATATATATATGTGTGTGTGTGTATGTGTGTGTGTTTACTTCTGAAATATGCGTGTATGTAAATCGAGAATACCGTTTTCTCCACACCGGGTGGCCGTCGGGAATATGCGAAGTACCTTAAATCTTTGACCGCTGGCTATAGGAGACATAATGTTGGATTTCTCAAGTAATTTATAACGCAAATCTAAAGAGGAGATAAAAAAGAATATAAAAAGAAATAAAAAAAAAAAAATTACCGAAATTAAGATATGAAGAGATGAAAGCCTGTAAGGAATGGATTGTTCAAAGGCCTTACTTATCCTGCCCCACACCTAACCCCACCCATATTAGATGACCAGATTCTAATTTTGTAAACGAAATAAGAAACTTTTTTGTGCCTTGAAATTTCAGTTTTCAAGGATAATTCTGGGCCTGAAGACGTAATCTCCCCAGTAACGGGTGATTACAGAAATATGTATGCACGTATTTAGCCATCATTGTTTGTATAAATAAATTTAATATACCTACTCTGTTTAATCATTGAGTACTTTTTGGTAGACGCATTTTGTTTCATTGGATATACTTCTAGGAAACCAAATTCTACTGCCATAATATATATATATATATATATATATATATATATATATATATATATATATATATATTTAGTAAGGTGATTGATAATTTATAATTGAAATTAAAAGTAAAAATCTATTTCATAAGAAGGAACACAACAAAGCCAATAAATTGTACAATCATTTCGGAAACGATGTTTTTTTATTGCAATAAACATTAAGTCATGGGCAATAATTTTAACATATAGTTTTTTGGGGGGTTTTTTAAACAAAGTCTTCTCATCAGCAAAACTATTGGGTGTTTTTTTTTATAAAATACACAAAAAATAAACCTAGCATTTTTTAAGTAAGGCAGATGTATCTGGAAAATATTAAAATACAAAGGAAAATAGTTACTTATGGATGTTGATCTCGTAAGCAAAGTAAGATGGTTTAAGAATAAAAATTAGAATAAAATTATAAAGCTGAATTTGGTTAAAATATAAGGTTATAATTATATATTTTTAAGAAAATTTGACAAATATATATATATATATATATATATATATATATATATATATATTTACCTTCTAATGGTTCGCCTTTTGGAAATCGTAATTATCGTAAAAGCATTCATTTGGATGTTAGATGTAGCTTATAAATGTTCGAAATGTTGAATTTTCAAAGTGAACGCCAATGGTAGATTTTAAAAAATAAAGAGAGATAATCGTATTTGACTGGTAAAATGATCCAAGGGAGATAATCATTTATGCTGTTTTATATAATATAAAAGAATCTTGTTGAAAATCATTAAATAAAATTAATATTTTAATCATTTATTTATTTATTTATTGAAATTAATAAAAAATAGTAACATGCAAAGGTAAAATTTAAATAGATATTTAAATAAGAGATGAAATAATGGTAAATATATCAGATAAACTAATAATAATAATAAGTATTTTGATCCAAATTTTATTAAAAAAGATATCTATATATATAAAAGCGAAAATGTGTGTATGTATGTTTTTATGTATGTATGTGTTTGTGTGTTCGCTAAAAACTTTCGACAGACACAATTCACAATCTCGGTATCGTATTGAAGCTACATCCTTCGCTCGAAAAATATCGAAAAATTGGCCAAAAGCGTTCATTTTTTCACCCCGAAATCGACAATTTTCGACAATGGGGGTCAATAAATACGGTCCTCTCGTAACGACGACCGGTTCTACGCATGCGTCAGATGACGTCATGGCCTGATTTACTTTAAATAATTGAAAAACTGATTAATTTCGCGTACGTCGCGTTAGGTAAATTGGTTAGCGCGTTGGCTCATTATCTAAACGTTTTGGGTTCGAATCGTGGTGTGAGATGTCTTTTTTTTTCGATTTTTTAAATTTAAATATTGAACCAGTGTTATTTAAGTCATTTTTCACGTAACGTTCGTTTTCCTGTTTTGTTTTTTTTTTACTTCGCTTATCCACCCTCGACCACACACCCCAAAACACCCGGGTACCCGCCGATTTTTTAAATTTTAATATCGAAACAGGCTTATTTTATTCATTTTTCACGTGTTCGTTTTTCTGTTTTCTTTTTTACGTTAGTTTTTTTTGTGTTTTTTTTTTCGATGTTTTGATTACCTCCTCCCCGCTTAAGTTTTAACATTCGTTTTTATGTTTTCTTTTTTTACTTCGCTTATAACAAACAAACCTGGTCATTGACCTCATTTGCTACATTGCTTCCGTCGTTGTCGTCGTCGTCGTCGTCGTCGTCGTAACGCTTGACGAATTCCGTGCGCGCACCTGACAATTTGGTTCTTACTTAAATAAATTCAAACATCTTCCAGTAACTCATTCTGGCTGGCCGGTTTTATTTTCAAACTTCGCCTCAGGGCTTCTGGTTCGATCCTACCAACTTTTACCCCCACCTCCGGTTTCTTTTTTATTTAACAGCACACACACCTCCAAACACCCGGGCAACGCCGGGTACCCCCGCTAGTACGTTCATAAATCAGAGCCTATTTTCTATAGGCTGTTTTTGAACCCAGTCAACGACGGGTACTTTGGCTAGTTAAATTATAAATTACAAATTCTAAGATAGATTATTAATAAGAAACATTTGTTAAATTTAAACGAGTAATGTTCTTTTCTTATATTTTAATTTAAATAGTGATTTTACTATCACATTAAAATACACTCTGCTCTTTAGACTACTGTTCTCACCCCCTTTTAATTATATATATATACACACACACACGCGCGCACACACACACACACACACACACACACACATATATATATATATATATATATATATATATATATAGGGGGGAGCCAAAAGTAGGTTTACAGTTATTTAATATTTTAAATTCTTTAACTAGGTTATTTGAAAAACTTCAAATAGCCTAAATATATATATATATATATATATATATATATATATATATATATATATATATATATATACTAGCGGAGGTACCCGGCGTTGCCCGAGTGTTTGTTTCCGGGACGGATGGGGGAGTTTTAAAAAATGTTATGGTAGGTAAGTAGGAAGGATCAAACCCGGAGTCATGAGTAAAAGTAGGAAAATAAAGTGTGAAAAAAAAAAAACATCTGCAACGTTAACAGTTCGGCCACCAAGAAAAGTCCATTCCAGTTGTTTAGGAAAAAAAAAAAAAAAACGACTACGGTAGGTCGGCGCGACCGTGAAAATATAATGTGAATTGTCCAGCACGCTAACCACTACGCCACAGAGCACTGCAGCTTAGTTTAGTTATTTTAAATAACTTCACATGAAAGAACTACGAAGCCAAACCGGTGTTCTCTTCTCAACTGTTCCTTGTGAATGATCCCCAAACGGTGTTAAGTGGTGGCAGGGGGGGAGGAATTTATTAGAGAGAAAATATTAAATATTTTACCACTTCCATTGATCTTAACCGATTTTGGCCGTGACTTCTCAGCAGAAAAAGTATAGAAATCTAAGATTATCGAGGAATTTGAGAAATAATAAGCCTATAACACACCTCAGATATTGTTCTGCCGTTTGTGCATATTATATTTGCATGAAATATCTTGATTTTTAATCCTATTAAGGTCAAAATCAGACGGGAAAAAATGAGTTCATTTTATTTATATAGAGATATGTATATATACTAGCTGTACCTGTCCGGTCATACGTTGCAGAGTCTTATTAGATTGATTTGTATCGCACAGACACACGCGCACACACGCACACACACACGCAAAGATACGACCACACACACGTACACACATACGCACAAACGCACACACACACGATACCACATGCACTCAAACCCGCACACAGACGCACAAACCCCACCACCAACACACACAGACGCACACACAAACACACACACACACAATCACACCCACGCCAACACACACGGACGCACACATACACGTATACAGACAAAGAAACACACGCACGCACACATCATGCAAATAGTCAGAAATAAACAGTTTAAAGACTACAAAATCACACATAAGCAGATTTATAGTTTTTACTTAGCGTATAAAGAAAAAATTTTTGTCAATCGTATTTAAAAAAAAAGAATGAATTCTCTAGCTCAAGTCTAATGTTAACAAATTCCTAATGAACCGCCCCCCTAATTAAACACTTCATAAAATCTCCTCACTAACGTGATGTACTTACAATAACCCTTATCCCTGAGTGGCTTCCGGGCCTTGATAAGTGGTGATCACTGTGTAAAAAAAAAAAAAAAAAAAAAAAGCTATATAAAAAAAGATACAATAATGGGTTACCAGCATGTTTCGATGTGTCGAAAAACAGTATTTAATAACATGGACGCTCTCTGTAAGCACAAAAGATTTAGCACGGTAGCATAACTTTAGAAGAAAAATGATTTAGTGTATAAATAAAGAAGTATAGTCAATCGTATTTTCCAAAAAGGGTTATCAGCATGTACCGATGCACGATCTATGTAAACACAAAAGATTTCGCACGGTGGCGTAACTGTATAAGAAAAGTAACATTTACGATACACACACACACACACACACACACACACACACACACGCGCGCGCGCGCGCGCGCGCGCGCGCACACACACATACACAGAGGATGGCCCATTTTAAAAAAAACCCGAACCTTATTATCTTTCTCTTAACGACCAACTGACACTACAGGACAAAACACGTCTTACAGATCACTGACAAGAGTTCATGGCATGTTTACGGAAGAGAGAACAATAAGCAAAGGCTTATGGCCACCACGTTCCCCGGATTTTCATCATGTGATCTTTATCTTCGGAGGACTTTAAAACGAAAAAGTTTATGCAATCTTCACAATCTAGACCAACTAAAGGTGAACATTATCAACTCTATCAGGAGAATCACCAGAGAAGATCTACAGGCAGTATCTGCAAACGTTGTTAAACGTGTCCAGAAATGCTTAGATGTTAACGGGGAGCACTTCCAGCATCTTTTATAACACTACATGTAATTTAAACAATAAAAGAATGTTCCTGCTTTCTACTCCATTTTCTGGGCTACTGCTAAGTAGGCCACTTTATATATATATATATATATATATATATATATATATATATATATATATATATATATATATATACCAGACAAATTAAAATAATACTATGTGTATATAAATTTATTTGTCAGTTCAATAAAAAAAATCCATATAGAAAGACGAGAAGGGAACTAGGTTACAGAAATGCGATATCTAGCTTAGGATACATTAGGATGAAAATATAAAAAAAAATATAGAAGTAAAATAATAGAAATATAGGACATAAGGAATAAAGGAAAAAACAAAACAAAAGCTATGGAGATGGTATAGAAGTTTTATAACTCAAGGGTAAGGCTAGAGAAGAGCGATAGGGATGAGTAGAAAGGGGTGAACTCTTATGTGATCTGATCGTTTCCCGGATAGTATTTCTCGGGGTGTCCGGTTCGTGAAGACGTTTCTGGGAGGATTGTATCGTCCTGTGACACAGCACCAGTGAAAACGATAAGTACATTCCCTTACATGAAGGGAGTGATATGGCGTTGGCTATAATCGGCTGGAAGGTCTGGTCGTCGTCGAGGTTTTTTTTTGGGGGGGGGGTCGTTTGTTTTTGTTTTTTTTACGTTATTGCGCGCAGCATCAATCGTCGGCATTAAATGGCAGAGACGGTTTCTCTTTCACTGAAATTGAACCCTTCTAAAAAAACGGTGAACAAAGGCATTTTTTTTAAATAAAAATATACATTTATTTAAACAACACAGGAGCATTTAAACTAAGGATTTTGACTAAGACGTACTGAGATCCCACTCGTACCGCCAATGGCGTTCGCAACCGAAATTGCGTCCGAGAGAGGAATTGCTTCTTTTTTTTTTTAACAGTTGAAGATTAGTTTCCGTCCGCGACGTATGTTAACAGTCGGAGCTGGAACTCCGTCGACGGATTTTCAGCTCCGACTGTTGACATCCGTCGCGGACGGAAAACAATCTTCAACTGTTTAAAAAAAAATTAATGCTTCTCTTTGCAGGAAGAAAAGAGAGAGAGAGAGAGAGAGAGAGAGAGAGAGGAGGGAGAGGGCGCGAGGGAAAGGGAAAGAGAAAAATAATCATGCATACATTTTAAACCAAAGTAAGTCGAATGTTATTGCGATTTATGATTCTGATGACAGCAGTACGATTTGACCTTTCACCTAACCCTAACCCTAACCCTAAACCCTTTCACTGTGCACCGAATTAAACAATCTCGGATCGCGCACGACACCTGTAAAATGACGTTTTGGATATCTGCGTCAGCCTGTACCTGTGTATATCCCTAATGAGTACAGAATAAGTTTGGCGCAAGGGTAATAAATATGGGCAGTTGGGCCTCCCTCAAATAGGGCTCTCACCATCCTTTAAAATTACCATCCATAAAGGTTTTCTAGGGCGCTTAAAATTCCAGGAAACGAGTAGTTTGTAAGATATGAAGAAATTATAGTTTAAAAAGAAGAATTTATAGTTTAAAAAAAATAGGGGTCAGTTTTCCGTATCAATTTAACGCAAAATCGACACCCTCTTTATAGCTACCTCTTTGGGGGGGAGAAGAAGTCCGTTACTTCTTTTTTTTGGGGGGGGGGGTTATTTAGTTATTGTGGCCTGGTAGACATACAAAAATATCTACCTTAAAAACCTTGTTTTCTATAGGTGAGCTGAAAATGAATATCGCATTTACATTTTCCACAAATAAATATTTTCCCGGATATTTAGCAATGTAATTATTTGTGTAATAGATGGTGGCTATTGTTGTACGCGTATATTTTTAATTAACACCTGAAAAATACTTATTTACGGAAAAATAAAATGCGATATTCGTTTTCAGCACACCCGAGGACCTATAGAAAACAAGTTTTTTCAGGTAGGTTTTGTGTTGATCTACCAGACTATACTAAACACAACCCATAAAAAAAATCAGCTGCCCCCCCCCCGAAAAAGGTGGCCATAAACTGGGTGTTTATTTTACATAAATTAATACAAGAAAATGATCCCCCACTTTTTAAAACTAGAATTTCGTCATACCTTAAAATCTCCTCGTTTCCTGGAATTTTAAACGTCATTTTAATTTTCAGCACCCTCGAAAACCTATAATTTTAAAGGATTTTTTTTAGGGTGGAAAGATATTGCACCTTTACCGAAACATTTCATCGCTGTAAAGAAGTGCCAATATAGGCTCTGGATTATCGACGTTCTCCTTAATGTGCGATATTAAGGGCAAAGGTCACATAGCCTACTACACAATTAAGGTCATTACTTTTCCAATGAGATTTCATTTCTAAATTCTGATCATCAGTCGCTAAGATTTCGAACTTATAAAATTGCCCAAAAAGGTGGTAAAATGCTCATATCTTTGGTTCTATGGAAAGAAACTACATAAAAATTTGCATGCTTTTTGAAGATTTATGATATTATTCTATGGTTAAAATTTTATGACAGTTGGTAAAAAGAACCTATATTTTCAAACGAGTAAAATATGCCCAAATTTGCCTAAATTAGTATATATAGTGTGCTGGCAGGCCAGCTTTAGTTTTACTGCTTTTTTTAGTTTTTTCTTTTTTGCTTGGTTGTCTCCTCTGGCCGTAACAGGTCACTAATATATATATATATATATATATATATATATATATATATATATATATATATATATATATATATATATATATGATTGTTGAGCTGGATTAAATCCGACGATATGAAATAAAATGGGGGTGGAAGGACCTGGATACTCAACGTTTCGCCCGATTTATGCGGGCTTCTTCAAGAGGGATGGTCATTTAACTTGAAGAAGCCCGCATAAATCGGGCCAAACGTTGAGTATCCAGGTCTTTCCACCTCCATTTTATTTCATATATATATATATGTATATATATATATTAGTTGGTTAAATTGTCAGTAGTCACAGATATAAATGAACTAAACATTCATTAAATATCTAAAATATACTAAATTTCTATAAAAAGTAAATATTATGTGAAAACAAAGTTTATATACCCGGAAATATAAAGTCATTATATATATATATATATATATATATATATATATATATATATATATATATATATATATATAGTACATTTATAAGCTACAATCTACATCCAAATGAATGCTTTGACGATAATTACGGTTTTCAAAAGGCGAACAATTAAAAGATACATCTGCCTTACTTAAAAGTTGCTAGGTTTATTTATGGCGTCTTTTATATATTAAAAAACCCCACCCAATACTTTTGCTGATGAAGACACTTTGTTTAAAAAAAAAACTATATGTCAAAATTATTGTCCGTGACTTGATGTCTATCAGAATAAAAACATCGTTTCTGAAACGATCGTACAAATTATTGACTTTGTTGTTGTTCCTTCTTATGAAACAGATTTTTAATTTTTAATTCTAATTTGAATTTTAAATTATCAATCACATTACTATATATAATGGTTTTGTAGATTGGTTTCCTTGAAGCAAATCCAATGGCACCCGCATGATTATTAAAGGGTGTTAAATAGAGGACACACAGAACTGGTATGTATGTAGTCTGTTTATTACACAAACATTATTGCTTACAGGAGACCACTTCATAAGATCAGAAAAGAATCCATATTGAAAACAATTGTCAATATGGCTTCTTATTTGGTCTCATGAAGTGATCTTTTTGAATTAGGATTCCACTGAAACATGTATGCACATTTGTAACCAATAATTTTTGTATAATAAACAGACTACACACACACACACACACACACACACATATATATATATATATATATATATATATATATATATATATATATATATATATATATATATATATCAAAACAGCTAGTCTATTCCTTTATCTATTTCTTTTTCCATTCTAGGGTCGCGAAATAATAACGTTGGCTTCTTGCCAGCAATGTAATTATTGCATCGCTATTGTCCATGCAATCGACAAATATTTTGTGCATCTGATTTAGTCAACATGGCGACTGTCCACAGAAATGGCTTCTCAGAATTTTTTTTTTTTTTCTGTAAGGGGAAGGTCTACATGCAATCCGCACCACAGAAATCATTATTCTTGTAAACATGCCCAATAAAAGATGCCCCAAAAGAAAAGGACATTCTCAGAGGGGTCCATTTTGTTATTGTCGTTCAATTTGCATTCCGCCCAAACCGATAAAAACTACTGTTGTGTTTGTTACGATTGCAAAATTGGTAAACTGCTGAGTTTACGATCGTAGCTAAAGGCTTTCTTTTCTGCAAAGAACGAGTGTCCTAACCCCTACACAGTAGAGATCCCTAAATGTAGGAAAGCTTTCTAAGTTTCTTCCCTAGTACTGCTAGACTTTGGAATTCCCTTCCTGGTTCTTGCTTCCCCGACTGTACTGAAATGCAGGCGTTCAGGTGTAATGTGAACAAACCTCTTTCTGCTCTACTCTTTCCATAGTATCTCTGCAACTTATTTCCCTGATAGTAGCCCACTTCCCCATATCAAAGTGGCACTGTGCCTTGTTTGGGGTAAAAATGTAATAATTATTATTCGTAACAAAAAATGTAATAATTATTATTCGTAAAAAAAAATTGGTAGAAATAAATCAAGATTTGTTGTAGAACAAAATCTAATCATTTCTTTTTTATTATTGGAAATCTGAAAGAAATATGAGAATTAACGTTTTCTCTTGGCACAAAAATATCATTAGGAAAGAAAAATTTCTGGGTCAGGTTGATGTAGACCAGGTCAAGTTTGTTACATGTTGATAGAAACAAAGAAATAAATGATTAAAAAAACAACTATGCTGCAATTATCATACCAGAAACACAATTGGCAACGCTTTTGAAGCAAAGAAATGCAAAACGCAAGAGGCATCATTTCAGTTTACAATTGAATGACTACAGTATTCGCATCTATTTTTTGTTGCATATTAGCACTCCCTGGGCATCGCCTAACCACCTGGGTGAGATGATTCTTATTACTGTAGTTTGATTATATTTGTTTTCAATATATGGTTAAATGACGTTTTAGGAATTTAACTTGACTAGATTCTATAAACAATTCCAAGAATGAATTTTAGATAAATAAAAACAAATATTAATTTATTTTATTATCCTCATCTTAGCTGTTGTTTCACGACGTTTCGGCCAACTATTCCTCTGACCTTTGTCAGGTGGTAATCGCGATAGGAACTCCAATCTCCTGAATGCATTCTTAACAATTACTTCCATCCATAGTTGTTGTCGTCTTACCACTTTTTTTGGGGGGGGGGCAAGTTAGCCTCTTGCCAGCTTTGGGTAGAATTGAAACCGCTATCTTCAGACAATTCTCACCTAGAACCATAGAGATTCAACGTCTCTATCCGCTGCACCAATCTCTATGGTTCCAGGTGAGAATTGTCTGAAGATAGCGATTTCAATCATACCTAAAGCTGGCAAGAGGCTTACTTGGCCAACAACTATGGATGGCAGTAATTGCTGAGAATGCAGTTAGGAGATTCGAAGTTCCTACCCGTCGCGGTTACCACCTGACGAAGGTCAGAGGAATAGTTGGCCAAAAATTTAAAAATAGGTCTGACCTCTAGAGTCTGATGTAGAGGTCACTTAAGATGATGTGGATTTTATGAGAAAGATTGAAATGCGTATTAGTTAAGTCAAGAGTTAGGAGTCAAAGAAAGCAGGCCGAGTCGAAGAAGTCGAGAGGAGAAGACACTGTAGAAGCCGGTGAAGTCAAGATCAAAATGTGAAGTCAAAGTGTTGCAATCTCTGAAATGTTAGCACGATATGTTTGGTGTCATCTTTCGAAGAAACAGGTGTGTGAATTCGTTCTGGTTATTACTGTCATGTTAAATGTTTATCGAACTCTTAAATGTTTACAGATTCTGTTTATTATATAGATTGTTATTATATACACTCACTCTTCTTCTTCTTCTTCTTCTTCTTCTTCTTCTTCTTCTTTTTCTATTTCTTCTTCACCAAAGAAGATAGGTCTAAATCTCAGTTAATGGAACAGTGTCTCCTCTCGTCGTTCTCTGCCACTCTTTTTTACATAGAGTCACTACTTATCAAGGCCCTGAAGCCACTCGATGATAAGGGTTAATTAGTGTACAGTAGTAAATGGGACTAATCGTTAGTAGTGAAAATTTGGTAAATTGGATTACTTTAGGTGAACGGCTAGTCAAAAGCTTGTTTACGTTGGACTTGAAGACGACAGTATTATAGTCAGCTGGAAAGCAGGCAAACGGAAAAGAGTTCCACAGGTGTGCAATCCTAAGAAAGAAGCTTTGTTCATGAAATCTACGTTAAGTTTTAGGCAGAGATAAAGAGTGGGGGAAATTCCCTGATGTACAAGGATTTGTTATCCCCTCAAAATAAAATGTCGATATGTACACGTCATCGCTTCAGTTCAGCTCAAGCAAAGCATTGTTGGGCGTAAAAATTATATGCACCAACATTTATTCATAGATAATTTGATAGCCTTCTGTCAAATACCCTTCTGTCAAATACCCTTCTGTCAAATACCCTTCTGTTAAATACCCTTCTGTCAAATACACTTCTGTCAAATACTCTGTGAAAACAATAACATGAATAGAAAGTAAACAATTAATTGACATTTAAGTTTCAAAATAAAAAGAAATAAAACAAGTGAAGCATGCTTGGTCCCCCGTAAGTGCACAGTGAATGAGGCACAAAAAATGACTAAGTTCAGCAGTTGCACTTCCCCCACGATTTAGCCCCAAAAGTCCCCAGGGGACGTTAAATTCTAGCGAAAATGAACAAACGATGCAGTTTTAGGCCTTAACATATGTAAATTTGAGTTCTGCACCATGCAAAAAAAAAAAGAATGACTACGTCCATCATTTGCCCCCACCCCAACATTTAACCCAAAAAGTCCCCAAGGCCTTAACATATTTAAATTTGAGTTCAGCACCATGCAAAAGAGCTAAATAAACATCCACAGAGGATTTTGGACACATATGGTAAAATAGTCCCAAAAATGGAGTGTTTTTATTAGTTCTAAAAGAGCTCCTGGCGCACACCCAAGAGTTATCGCGAATTATAGACAAACAAAATTATATAGAAATCAGTTAGTTACTTTTTAGAAAGATTTATAAACATCCAGGGCATCAATTTTTTTTTTTTTTTTTTTTTGATAAGCACAAAATTTTAGCCATTTTAATCCGAAAGGCACCCTTAGGGGGTCAACCGGAGTTTTCCCGAAAAATCTGTTATGTTACTGTTTTACTCATATCATGTTTAATGTTTGTGCAAAATTTCAAAAAATTTCAAGGCGTAGTTATTGAGAAAAGTGCGGAAAGAAAACGGAAGAACGGACGAACAGATGGACGAACAAACAGACGAACGGATGAACGGACAAGAGTGAATTTACAGGTCCACCCTCCTTTTGTCGGGGGACCAATTAAATTAGTGCATATCATAAGAAGTGGCTTGAATTTTATGCAGTTTTCAAAGAAAGGAAACATTTATTCTTTTTGTTGAAGATAACTTGCAAAAGTCGCAGGTGAAGAAATGATTCATCCCGGTCTCGGCGAATTCTTCAATGAAGCAAGGGTTAGCAACTGCGAATGCTTCGTTTTCTGTTTCCTCGTGGAGCACACAGCGATCGGTCACAAAACATTGGGTGTAATAAGTATCGCCGAATATCTCAGTGTCAGTGGGAAGATTCCTATGCATTTGAGTCCACTGATGGTGTTCGAGGCTGAGCAACATCATCGATGGTCATGCGTTTTCCTGGATGGCTGTGCATCCAGTTGTGTTCGCAACATGAAATGCACGCTTGAATAGTTCGAAGACTCTTCTGTCCAAAGGCTTAAGGCGGTGATTTGTGTGAGAGGGGAAGCTGAGCAAGGTAACATGGGATTCGTGGTTGGGTAAAATGAGCAACACTACGTCTGGGCCACAGTATGCAAAAGAAACAAAATGGCGCAGACAATAAAAGATTAGCTCCTTCTTCATCTACCCAGAGTGACTGGCGACGCCACGTGCACCAGGCGGTGCACCGTTCATCATGATGTCTATGAAGTTCACTCTCCGGGAAATCAACCAGGGGGCCACTAAGTTCCTGATAACATTAATAAAACCGAGCACCATCACAGTTTCACCCCCTTCCGTGAAAGATCATATGTGCAACTTGTTTGACCCCTGCCTCTACCACCAGGCTCTGAGTCTTCTGTAATGTTTGAAACCTGTTTTATCTAGATTGTAGATGTTTATCAAGTCAAATCGATAATCAGGTCCTCGATGTTGTCAAAGAATGTTGTCACATTCATTTTTTGAATGCAGTTGCCTTTGCAAGACTAGTCGATTTTGGAGTCCGAGAACTTATTTTGCTTTGGCGCCGCTTCTTAAAGCTGAACAGCCAGTTCGCTCCTGTTTAGCCAATCTCTCACTGTCCAGAGAAGTGTTTTTGTTTCTTTCGACGAATTGATAAGCCAGACTTCTAAGATTCAACCGGAAACTCAATTCTTTACGCTTTGATAATGTATTCCACAAGTTCGGATAGACTGAAGACCTGTCGTGATTGACAGCTCCTCACCTATCTTCTTTTTCTTGAAAGCTCTCTACAAAATATTTTTGTTGACTCTATTAAGCAGATTGGCGAAATGTCCACTATCCACTGCCTCCACAGCCTTTTCTATGATACCAAGTGAATAGAACTCCCTCTCACTCTTTCTTTTGTAATTTCTCGCTATCTGCAATTATAGATAAAAAAGAAGTTGAATAATAAAAAGAGCAATAATAAAGTACATACATGAAAAATACGTAATTAGTCTTTCTTTATTTACTTAGATAATATCGATAACTGTCAAATTTATACAAAACTAAATACCTTATCTATTGATTTCTTTACGCACCTTTGATTAATTAATTTATTTATATATGCATATATATATATGTGTGTGTGTATGTGTGTGTGTGTGTGTGTGTGTACCTATCTGAATTCTTGTATCGTCTAATGTTTGAGTCCTATGTGTGTGAAATGTTTATTGTGTCGTGTATCTATGTAAAATGTTCGTTGTGTGTTCGGCCGCTTGTTCAGAAATACGCGTAGTTACAAACGTGACACCTAAATTTCCATAGACAATCTTACAATCAAACGATACAATATGTCTGCTTATCTCAAACCAAAAGAACCACACACCTTCTTATTGGTCATAGCTCCTAAAAGAATGCTATAAAAACGAGTTTTATTTACATGGGTTTTATTCGTCTAATTGATTTTCTTGTCGGTAATTTGGCACGCTGAGTATTTTTCTACATTTTCCTGGTTCTCTATCATCTTCCAACAGAGGCTAACATGTTTTTCGTTAACTCCTCAGTTTGATCTCTGCTAACTATTACGTCAGCAAAGCAGACCAAGCCACATATTGTTCATGTAAGCTGAAATGTTGTTTATTTAACTAACCACATTCCAATCTATCTTTAAAATTCCTAAATCGACTTTGTTTATTTTATTTTGGAGTTAAATACCCGAATAAACATTCTAAACTGTAAATACACATTTTTCAAAATCGAATTGTTTTGATATTTCTAATAAACGACCAGGTTACCCGGTGCAGTCCGGTCGATATCTAACATTAATAATACCAACTATCTTCTGAAGAAGATAACTACAGATCTTTTGTACGACATTACACTTCGTCTCCAACAGTTACTTAACTCGCGTTATACATGTGTGCATAGGCACATATGTATAACGCGGATAAAGGACAAACTAACCAGAGGGTTGGATGATGACAACATACATGCTCTAGCTAAGTTAAAAATAAAACAAAATGCCAATGGTAGTTGCATGAATGAAGACATTTATACTATAAACTGCTTTGTATTTTCTTGAGCAATTTTCATATAAAAAACGAACTTTGATTGGATTAACGCCTGGAAAACTCCAATAAAACAATCATTATATATATATATATATATATATATATATATATATATATATATATATATATATATATATATATATATAATTCTCTTGGATTTTACTCGTGCGAATGGAATGGAAATTTAACAAACTTTCTTGGATTCTGCATTTTTGGATTTTACCGCCATTGGATACTTTACCTTTCACGAGACTACCCATTCACGTGAAATCACTTTTTTCTTCACCCTATTCCCTCTGCTTCACTATTTGTTACCAAGTAAGATCTATAACTTACTTGTTGTTTCATTAAATACTTTTGCACGCAAAATCCGATCTCGCATTTTGCTAAATCCTACCCTCTGATTGTAAGGAAAGTATTTCTTCGAAACTCTGCGGATTAAGCACTATCCACTTATTTAGTGTTTCCTTTTCAAATTAAATATGTTTTTAACTCTTTTTCAAAGTATTTTTAATATGTTTTATTAACTACTTGCTCTTATATATATATATATATATATATATATATATAACATTATTTATTTATTTATTTATTATTTTTAAAACAGTAGATTACTGTTTCAAAAAAATAATGAATCAATAAAAAATTTTACATACCTCCAAACAAATTATGGGCGACTTTCTAAGTAAATAAAAAAAAAATGCGCTTCGAGGCGAAGCCACTATTAACCGTATTTATCGTTTGAAAAAACAACATATATATATATATATATATATATATATATATATATATATATATATATATATATATATATATATAACATTATTTATTTATTTATTATTTTTAAAACAGTAGATTACTGTTTCAAAAAAATAATGAATCAATAAAAAATTTTACATACCTCCAAACAAATTATGGGCGACTTTCTAAGTAAATAAAAAAAATGCGCTTCGAGGCGAAGCCACTATTAACCGTATTTATCGTTTGAAAAAACAACAACATATATATATATATATATATATATATATATATATATATATATATATATATATATATATATATATTCGTGTGTGTCCGTTTGTCTGTTAGTTTGTACATATTTGTAATTCTACGATATCAGTAACCATTATATTTTATGGATCCTGTCAATGATGCGTTTTTTTTTTTGTTTTTGTTTTTTGTCGTCAATATGATTTTATGGACACGATTTGCAAAATACAGCCAACGTTTATTCGCCCTTGAATTTTATTTCTTTCCACCTATTCAATCGACGTCCTTCGAGAATACTGGACCGGCTAAATGGTTGGCTGCTTTAACACATCAACCGTGCGCAATTAAAATCTTTCATAATAATGTACATGAATAACGCCCTTAGGAATTGTAAAAACAGGAGATATATTATGCATATAAATTTATTGTTATACTAAATATGAGTTATTCAAAGTTAAGGCTTTCCTTGTATAATTTAAAACAAAAAAAATGTTCTGAAATTTACCTGAGCTCTTTGACATAGAAAAAAAAATCCATTTTATTAAAGTAGGGATTTTCTTAAGTAGCCGTAATTTGTAATTAACTGAAGCAGTCAGTTATATCTCTCAGCTGTCTATGTATTTCTTTCGCCTACTTTGACTTGATGAATATTCGACCACTTCCTAATATTCTTCACATATCTGCTAGCATTTAGAGTAAATGTGATTCATTCTAAACCCAGCGTAGTTTTTAATGTGAAAACGTTTGCATGTAAATATCACAAACACGGATGTAAAATTGTATGCAAACAAACAATTTCTTAATAAATATATAAGAAGAATAAATTATCACATTTCTATATACTACTACTACTAATAATAATAATAATACTGTTGCATACTGCGTGTTCATATTAGGGGGAGGAATATTATATATTTGTTGAGTTCTTTTGGGGGAGAGATATATTGTGTGTATATAAAGAGAGACGGGGTACATTTTAAAGAGTGACGGAGACATGTAATACAATTGGATGAGGGAGAGATATAAGAGATACATTTATACCGTTTGTGAATGTTTCTATAACATATATTTTAGAGATGAGGATCATCAGCTCTTTTATCACAGGAGAGGACAGTCATTATTTCTTGATAGAGAGGAATACACATTTCTCAAGGATGGGGTTTATACACAAAGTTCATATAAATACAATTTCACTTTACCTTTGTTTTGGTAGAATAACACAACACAAGACGCAGTTACAAAATGATGATACTTCTTTTATATCTTCGACCGGTCAATGATTTCACATCAAGGAATTCAAAGTCACTACATGATTTCAACTTCTAAACCTTCGCTTCCAAAGGGGGTTCCTTCTGACCAATGTCAGCTCTGTCAGACCCTCCTGTCGACTCTCCTGACCCTCTCTCCGTTCTCCGCGTTCTGTTCTAAAAACTAGCCCTATATTGAGAACTCATCTCCCAGCCATGAGGTCATCGCTTTGCCTAAAGTGTGCATCGATCCCATGGCCTGGACATGCTTCACGTGTCTCGTTCCTCCATGTCCGAGCATGTGCTCAACTCATGTGGTCTGAACTCACGTGCACTGTTCACACATATATTCTTCTAACCTATTTTTCGACTAACCTATTTTCAATGTTTAACATTTTCTATTGTTCGCTTCTAGATAACTTTATTTTAATTTAATTTTCATAAACAGAATTGAATCATCAAATTCCTTTTTCACAATAACATTTCTAAATAATCGAATTCCTTTTCAAACAAACATATCTGCTATTCATTTTAAAACTAACAATCGGAATTCTCTTGAATCTTAATTCCAAACCTAGCTTTTCAGGTTCGAATTCTCAGTCCATCCTATCTAATTTTTACTTACTTACAAGAACAGGGGACTTTTTCTCTTAAAACTACTACTACTACTACTATTAATAATAATAATAATAATAATAATAATAATAATAATAATAATAATAATAATAAAGCTGAGAACTGAATCCCTAATAACCGCAGCACAAGATAACTCGATAAGAACCAACCACGTCAAAGCAAAGATCGACAAAACACAAGAAAACAGCAAATGAAGACTCTGTGGACAAAGAGACGAAACGATAAACCATATATAAGTGAATGCAGCAAACTGGCCAAAAAGGAATACAAGAACAGACACGACCAAGTGGAAAAGGGCAGTACATGTGGAATTATGCAAACAACTGCATCTCAAACGCACAGTCAATGGTAAAAACATAAGCCGGCAACATTACTTGAAAATGAGAATCACAAAATCCTATGGAACATGGATATAAAAACTGAAAAACCCATCGAAGAAAGAATACAGGATTTCGTAATAATTAACAAGAAAAAAAATTCTTGTCAAATCGTAGACTTTGCTGTTCCAGCTGACCCAAGGGTGAATATCAAAGAAAAGGAAAAACAGAGCAAATACACAGAGCTAGTCAGAGAGCTGAAATGGATATCGATGATGAAGAAAATCAAAATAATACCTATAATAGTAGGAGCACTAGGAGTAATTCTAAAAAAAAAACTTGAAAAAAAGAATAGAAGAAATTGGAATCAGAGGAATGACTGGAAAAAGACAACGATCAACAATAATGAAAACAACTGAAATAATAAAGAAAACCCTTGAATGTAGAGACTAACACACATGAGTAACAAGCGAGGGTACGGCAAACTGCTGCAGAGGCAAAACATGAACGCTACATGGAACCAAGAACATGAAGCCGCATATCTATAAGTTTTCTACCCCCAACCCATCCCATATTACTACATCACTGCCGCTCCAAAAGAGTGAGACCGAATAGCCAAGTAGAGTCAAAGAGGAAGGAAAGACCGAGTCCTGGAAATCTGGGAAGACTTGTTGTCACTCAGTTTCCAGGGAACAACACAAGCTGTTTTCAAGGAGAGATCTTTGATGACCTGTGTGAAAGCTCCTTGTGAGCCAATAATAATAATAATAATAATAATAATAATAATAATAATAATAATAATAATAATAATAATTCTAGAACTAATGGAAATACAACAAAGTATAAATAATGGAACAGATCAAAAAACACCCCTAAGTAGAACTCGACCCAAAGAAACTCCAGATGTAGAAGACCTGCAAAACTCAGACACAAGCCACATGGAAATCAAGATCTATGAAACAACGGAACTTAACGAATATGAAACAGCTGAAATAGAAAACATCGTGCAACTTATGAACAAAGAAAAAACAAAGCTCCCATCCTTAAGGAACGAGTGCAAACCCTCAGCGATCCCTAATTAGGGATCTCCTTGTCACATACGCGTCGTGCTCGTTCTTCACAGGGAATTCTTCGCAAGATCTCTCGGCACAGTAGGATTCGTGATGGATTTGGTCGGAGTCGATTTCACCTTTGGGTTGATATGCTGCTGTCAAGCTGGAAGTGAATAGATTTTCATGCATGCAAAAGAAAGAACGACTCAGATATCTCTATTCTACTTTGGTAATTCAAGTTAGCTATACAAAATATGATATAACTTATATACAATTGTTCAGTTGTTGAATTTTGACAAAACACTATTGAGTCCCAATTTAAATCCCAGATTTAATTACTCTCAGTTTGGCGGTGGTGAAGTCGGGAAGAGAGGGGTGGCGACGATTCTTCAATTAGTATTAGATTCGCTCAAAACTCAGCACCATCTACTGATTGTGGCGCGGGGATTCGCTTATGTACGGAGGTATAGGGGTAGGTTTGGTTGCTCCCTAGACCAATCGCCAGTAAGTATGTCATATCAGGGAATTCCCGATTCCCTGCACGCACCTGTGAATCTGCGAACACTCTCAGTTGTGTTTCTCACGAAACCCTGTGACCCCTTGTTAGGCATTGTGCTCAGAGGCCAGATGTCCCTGAGTTCGGGCTCGCTGGCATCGGAAACGGAATTATATTTCGTTATATTTCTCAAAATGACATCAAATTGCCACTTTCACCAAACAATCAAATTTATATGTCAGTTTCATAAAAATAATAAAATTTGTAACTTAACTCTTCCTTTCAACAGGGTCGGCCGCGGTTGCCCGGGCATACGATAATTCTTAACGCATAACACAAATATAGCTGCCCGGCATTCTCCAGAGTTTCGGGAGTCCCAACCTCCCCCAAATGGGGAGCCCTGCCGCTCCCGAGGACGGTCACTTCACAGAGTGGAAGAAATTAGAAGCAGAAACGCAGAAGGTGAACAAACTCCTCTTAAACATGCCAACAGATACTATAACAGACTTAAATAATTGAATTTACGCAGATGCCAAGACAATAAGTATGAAGTTTAAAGTAGAAACAGGCGGGGGAAGAAAATACTCTAACAAAACCTGTATGGGAATTGAGGCTGGAAACTCAGACCAACCAAATTAAGAAAGAAGTCAAGACGATAAACCAAGAGAAAACGACTAGAAGAGGATGGAAAATTAAAAATGTGACGAGTACGGAGATACTTAGCAAGAAACAGGATGAATTGAAGCAAAAAAATAGCAGCAAAAAAGGAATATTAAGACTAAAGATATAAATTTGAACAGTGCAAACAAAACAGGACCTTTGAAAACAATGAAAACAAGTTCTATCAAAATGAAAACGGAAGAAGAACGAGAACAGACCAATGGATTCGCCAGAAACAAAACATTACTGGAGCACGATATCGGAAGAGCGACAAGATCACAAAAGAAATGCCGAGAGGCGGAAAAACACAGTAAAAGAAGAATCACAGCAAATTGAAGCAGGGACAAAGAATGAAATTAGCAAGTAAATCCTCAAGCCAATCTCATGGCGAACTCGAGAACTGGCAAATTGGAAAATAACAGACTACGACGGATACGAGTTCAAAAAATCATTACATAAAAGACTAACTCAGAACCTGAAAAGATGCATTGATGAAGCAGACGTTCCAGAATGGAAGACCAAAGGTAGAACCACACTGGTCCAAAAAGACACACTAAAAGGATCCATACCCAGCAACTACAAGCCTATAACATATTTACCTACAATGTGGAAAATACTAACAGCACAACTGAGGGAACAAATTTATTACTTCATTCATCAAAATAGAAAACAAATGTATATTCAAGATGGCGGAAGAGAATGGGACGCCATCTTGAATATACTTTTGTTTTCTATTTTGAAAAGGGGAGGTACCTTCTCTTCTGAAATTTATCAAAGTTCCATACCACCAACGGACTTTATATACACCGGACATACCAGCAACTTGGTTATAAAATAATTATAGATTGAGGTGAGGAATGATAGACGAATAAACAGTTAGACATTTCTCTACTCAAACATACCCGTCTACTTTTGTTTGTTTTTCTTTTCTTTACTTTCATGATTCCGTTCTTTCATCGCATTGTTTTTGGCTTTTAAAAAATCCATATATTCCTTTACCAACAATGCTTCTAGCAAACTACTACCTACTCTTATATATATATATATATATATATATATATATATATATATGACATTAAGAGGAGATTATAGATAGATATCACATACACCTTTCACGATAAAGCTAGAACCCAGAATTAGATATAATCGAGAAATTGCATCGACAACGGACAACGCCAGGCCCAAAGTGGGTTTCGATGTACTGCATCTCATCAGTTACGTGCTCTGACATAGGAGCGAACCCAGGTCGCCGAACTCATGAAGTGTGCAATACTGACGACCTAACCATATGGGCCACGGCGCAATCCATTGGCTATTTTTTAAATTCTTATATTTTTATCCAGTTCTACATTCTACTTTGGGTCTGATGTTGTCCGTTGTCGATGCAATTGCCCGATTCTATCTAATTCTGGGTTCTAGTTTTATCGTGAAAGGTGTATGTGAACGGGTATTTATCTCTCTCTCTATATATATATATAGTAAGTTATAAAATATATGGTCCTGGATATGACCTTAAACTATATCCAGTGGTGAGGCTCCAGCTTGCGGGCTTTGGGGAGTGTGGAGCCAACCTTTAATTGGCATTGCTCCCAGGTCCACTCTGACCCGGAGTGGTAGTACCTGTTAGGGTCCCAACTATGGGTTAAATAAAAACCGACATGGAAACAACAAATATAGTCTATTAAGAAATTTTTCTTCAAAATTTTTAGATTCGGGATTAAATAACCTTAAAAGGGTTGATATGCTATAAAACAACCAACCAAAACTAAAATAAAATATATATGGCGATTAAGCTACACTGAATATTCCGCGTTTCATCCACTCTAGGATTCTTCAAGCTTATATATATATAAATAAAGTAGTTATATAAAAATAACCTTCTTAGTGACACTCAATATGGTTTCCGTTCTGCTAGATCTACAGCAAATGTCCTTACAGTTATATCGCATAGGATTAGCAAATCTCTCGACGGTGGCAATCTTTCTAGGGCAATTGCTCTTGACATATCTAAAGCCTTTGATAGAGTATGGCATAAAGGTTTACTTCATAAGATCGCTAGCTATGGTATAGCTGGAAAAGTCTTCTCAATTATTAAATCATTTCTTTCTGATAGGTTCATAAGAGTAGTAGTTGAGGGGCAAAAATCAGAAGCTCACAGTATTAATGCCGGTGTCCCTCAGGGATCCATCCTGGGCCCAACTCTTTTCCTGATCTACATTAATGATCTTCCAAATCATATCCTTACATCATTTGTAGACATTTATGCTGACGACACTACCATTTATGGTACCACATCTAAGACAGTAAACGACCAAGTTCTCTCCAATTCTCTCTCCTCTGATCTTGAGCACGTAGTACAATGGGGAAAGGAGTGGCTGGTTACTTTTAATGCATCTAAAACCAAGCTTCTCTCTTTACATCATCAACATTCTAATTCACATTTGTCATCAATTGAAATGAATGGCTCTCGTCTTCAGGAGGCCTCAAGTTTTGACAAGCCTCTGGGCTTGACCATTACTCCTGATCTTAAATGGAACACGTATATCAAATCTGTTGCCAAGGCCGCTGGAAAAATGGTGGGATCTTTCTATCGATCCAGTAGATATCTCACTGCTGATGCTATTCTCTACCTATATAAGAGCAAGGTACGTCCAAGGATGGAATACTGTTGCCACATCTGGGCAGGAGCTGCTAGAAAGGACTTGTCCTCTCTTGATATAGTTCAAAATAGACTTCGTAGCCTCGTAGGAGATGTCCTCTTCTCCTCCTTGCAACCTCTATCTCACAGAAGAGATGTTGCGAGTTTGTCTCTGATGTATCGTTATTTTCATGGAAAGTGTTCAACTGAGCTTCAATCTATGGCCCCCCCTCGCCAAACTTTCACAAGAAACACTCGTCTAGCTGTAAACACTATCAATAATTTCCCCCACTCTTTATCTGTGCCTAAACCTAAACGTAGATTCCATGAACAAAGCTTCTTTCTTAGAACTGCACGCCTGTGGAATTGTCTTCCGTTTTCCTGCTTTCCGGCTGACTACAATATGGTTGTATTCAAGTCTAAAGTAAATAAGTTCTTGATGAGCCGTTACATATAAGTTATTAAATTTACCAAATTTTCATTACTAATGATTACTATATTGACCAATTTCTACTGTACACTCTTTAACCCTTATCCTTGAGTGGCCTCTGGGCCTTGATAATGTGGTGATGCCTTTGTAAAAAATATATATATATGTGTGTGTGTGTGTGTGTGTGTGTGTGTGTGCAAGGTGGCTGTAAAATTTAATGCATATGGAATTTCACTGACAATTTTTTCCATAAATCACCTTAATTTTGCAAAGCGAACAAAATTATGCATTGAAAATCACAGAAATCATTCTTCATGCACGTAAGATTGAACAAAATTTTTTTTAATTATATTCTTTTTACTAATATTTTGTGAATACCATACACACATACACACACTTACAGACACACGCACATGCACACACACACACAGGATGTTTTTTTAAAGGCGGCGAAATTGTTATTAACAATTCTATTTTCTTTAATTGCAGATTTGGCATTTATCGATCATTTGGACTTCAGCATGGTAGAGCAATTCACCATGAAAAGATTGATATCTAAGCAGCGTTTGCAAATTGAAAATGGTACGATTAATTTATTAAACAAAAACATTTTATGGACAAATAATTTCAAAATAGCCACTTTGTTCGGTCGATTTAATACCAATAAATTATTTCCTTTGGGCATATGTAAAGTTCCATTCTCCGCTGATAAACCAGAGACAATAGACCATTTAAACGGGTTATTGCTGAATTACAGCCTTATTTAATGCGTAGATTTTGATAAAATTGGATTTCTAAATTATGCTATATACGTGCGAGTTACGGGGTCATATGTCCGATATTGTCTTTCAATAATAAATGTCAAAAATTAAAGTTTGGAATTACTCACATATTTGTACAATAAAAATCTTTTTTCGTGATTTATTTCAATTTAAGTTTCGCCGCCTCTAAAAACACTCTTATACATATGTTACGCAATCCCTGGGGTCGGTTGTTCAAAATGCGTTTGCCCAGTCTATATAATGTTAACATCTACTTTCATCGCTGGCACAAAATATATGCACACGCTGTCAATCACAAAAATCACAACACAGCTGATCTATGAAAAAAAAAAATGATTTTATTGCACTCCGACAAATCAGCTTTTCGGTGACAAATCATTATTCTTTGTTTTGATTTTTCTGAAAGGCGTGGGGATTCGAAGTTGTCGGATGTCCGGCGGTGATTTAATGGTGACGAATGGATTTCTTTTTACTTTTTGATGATTTTATTTCTATAAAAAAAATATTTTCCTATTGGAATGTTTAATATTTCTTTTATCTGTTGTTTCAATCTTTGACCAATATCTGCTCACATATTTCTAGGTCCAATTATGCATTCGGTTAGACCAGTGGTTCTCAACCTTTTTACTCATGGACCCCTTTCCCCTTCTTTTTTATCTGAAACTCTGCTTAAATTTCCGATACAATTTTTATATTGGCGACGCACCTCTTTCCACGTAATCCTCTCCCGAGAGTTGCAAGCTACTAATTGTAGTTAGAGACCGGATATAGGGATAAAGGTAAAACAGTCACATTCCCATGTCACTAATTCATGTAGTTTTTTCAGTGTTGTGATCGATTTGTTACATAGTACATCTTTTCGTCTATATTCTTTATTATTATCGGGCGATTTCTTCGTTTAGATCCACTGCCGATGGTGCTTCCTTTCTCATGGTATTCAGTGAACAAAATACAATGAATCCCGAAAAACGAAGGCCGAACTCTTGCCTGCTGATGTTTGCATCTTTAGATACTTTGGACAAATTTCACCTGCCGCTATAGATTTATAAAAATGTTAAAATCATTTTGCATTATATATGCACTATATATTTTTTAATTTATGACTTACAATAATTTTTATAAAGTCCCAAGTTATTTTTATTCGATGCATTGGCATAGAGTTTACATTTTGTTGTGAATTCTACTAGAATGAATTATTATCTTAGTTTCATTATTATGTTTCATGTAAACAAGATGATGTAATTCCAGTGTTCTTATTTAGCTAGTTAAAATCAAAATATGTTTTCGTCCTATCTATAGCCACATAAAATGTTAATGTTTAATAGCTCTGATTATAGCCATTTCTAATTCCTAAATCTATATTGTATTTCTTGTAATAATTGAAAATACGTTGCTCCCGTTAAGAACTACTGTATGTAATTTGTTCTTACAATATTATGGTCAGAGTGACACAAATTAAGACCAATGATTAAAGGGGTGCCTGTCTTTTTTATTGCTCAGTTTAAGATATGTTGCATGCAAGTCACATCCGGGTTGGTGTCGCCTATGTAGAAATAAAAAGAAAATGTGAATCGGCTGTTCTCGTTTTACAAGAGGTTGTAGCGCTTTGCTAGAACAAATATTCAGTTATGGCTCTTCTATCTTTCTCTCGCATGTTTGTTTTTTTTTTTTCAATCTATATGCATGTGTTTCTTATAGGTCCATCTATAATGGTGTCGCGATGGGCCAGATCGCCACTCACATGTTTGTAAACAATTCAGGGGGCAGTATGAGTCTGTTGCAAAGAAACAGAGTACACAAAACCTCAGATCATTGCAGCAGCGTCGTCCGTCAGTACTTTCTGTAGACTCGTTTTCACGTCTGTTCCATCTGCTCCAAATTTACATATGTGCGCGAGAGCACACGAGATTCTGCGAGACTGCATTGTTATATAAGGCCACAAGCGCCATCTTGGACCCTTTTCAGCATCATGACACTGCGTCGGCAAAGCGCACACCGAGGCCAGCCTGCGTTCCCACAATTTTCGCCACACACACCGTCAGCTGAAAGATGACACTTCCAGAAATACGCCACGACTCCGTATGCTAAAAATAGCAAAATCCTTTCTTTAATAGCAAAGCAAATACACAAAACTCAAATTTTTCGCAGCGAAACAAAATAACAGACTTATTTTGGCTGAAGTATAAAATATATACAGGGTGAACAGAAAGTCCTTGGACCATTTTTAGTTTTAAAATTAAATATTGTTAAAATCACTTTTTCTCTTTTCGAATAAAGTAAGTATTTAGTCTAACTATTAATCTAATTATTTTTAACAAAAATATTAAAATAATTTTGTTTAAACTTTCAGAAAAATGAGCAAACGAGAGGCCATAATTCAGCTTCATTGCGCGGGAAGGACAAACTCAGAGATTATTAAGCTCTTGAAAGTGGCTAAATCCACCGTGTACCATGTTGTGAACAGATTTAAGGAACTTGGTACATCTGAAGACCGTCCTAGGGGTGGAAGACCTCGCACTGCTCGAACAAAGAAGGTGATTAAAGCTGTCCGAGAGAGGGTAAGGAGGAACCCGAAGAGATCTGCAAGACAAATGGCTTAAGACATGAATGTGAGCGTGACCTCGATGAGAACAATCGTAAAAAACAATACCCAGTTGTCCCCCTACAAGATGAGAAAGAGACAGTACCTCACACCTGCCCAAAAGCACAAAAGACTTGAAAGAGCAAAGCTTCTTCTTGGAGAACTGAAGGCTGGCACGGCAGAGCGAAAGATCGTTTTTTCTGATGAAAAACTCTTCACAATTGAAGCGACTGTTAACAATCAGAATGACAAAGTTTACGCAAAATCTTCAGCAGACATTGATGACTCCGTGAGAATAGTTTTCCACCGACAAAAGCCATCTTCCCTCATGGTGTGGACTGCAGTCTCCAAATCTTGGAAGTCGCCTCTGGTTTTCGTGGAGCAGGGGGTAAAGATCAACACAGATCACTACATTAACGATATTTTGGTTCCAACATTTGAAGAGATAAAGAAACACTTCAAAGATCAGCCTTTCACCTTCCAACAAGATGGAGCATCATCCCACACCTCCAGAAAAACTCAGGACTGGTGCCAACGTCATTTTCCAAGATTCTAGAGTAAGGAGATGTGGCCTCCTACATCGCCTGATTTGAATCCCATGGATTTTTCGGTGTGGTCTTTGTTGGAAGCAAAGGTCTGTTCAATTGTTCATTCAAGTGTTGATGCTTTAAAGACATCTCTTCTGAGTGAAAGGGCTAAAATACCTCAGGAAACGCTGCGTGCCTCGGTTGGTAACGTCAGACAGAGAATTGAACGTCTAATCGAAAGGAAGGGACATCACATTGAAAATAACTAATTTGAATTTATTCTTGGTTTCCTAACTTATAATTTTCATTCATGTTTAATTTATATTTTTGTAATTTTCTATTAATAAACCACGTTTGAATTGGTCCAAGGACTTTCTGTTCACCCTGTACATGCAATAAACGGCTTAGATATCTTTGCATGTAAGAAACCCCGTCTAAAAGTAATTAAAGCACTCTGTTTTTCGGCGCTTGTCGACTGCAGCATAAACAGCTTTAAATGAAATAAGCGGCTGTCACATCAAATCGTCAGGACGACTGGGATAAAAGGGTCTCTCTACAAGCGACTTTGAAGCCCAGCAAATTCTAGACACCCAGCGATTCTAGCGACTCCAGTTTACTCCTCCGGCGACTTTCCAGCTCACTCCTGCAGTTCCTGCGCTTCCAACCACCGGCTCTTGCGACCCACTGACGCCCGGCTACCGGCTCCAGTGCATATCCATCTATCAACTCCAATACCCACTTACGTCCAGTTATCTGCTCCAGTGCCAACTGATGTCCAGTTATCCGTATCAGTGCCTACTAACGTCCAGCTATCTGTTCCTGTGCCTACTGACGTCCGGCTTCCATTTCCTACCTCACGGACCCGGGAATCTCAACCCATTCGACGCCGATTCTCGTTTTGGTCTATTTTCTGTACCTTTTACTTTTTCTTGATAAAAATAAAACATGATACACATCGTCTTTAACCAATCCTCTGTGTGTGTCATCTTTCTTTGCTATTGATGTCATTTTCCTTGCCTTTCGTCTGCTTTGTACGTTGTATAGTCGATTGGCACCTTTACATTTCTCCCTTCTCCGTACCAAGTGTATCTACATAGCGATATATCTATCTATCTCTATCGTTTTATCACTGAATACTGCATACTACTATCTGGAATCTATTAACGATTACTCACGATATTTCCCTAGGGAACTTGTCAAAATATGTGATTCGAAATGGACAGTCTACACGTTTATTTGCATTTCGTGGCGTTTCTCGTATTTCCATAACCTTATTTCATATCGAAACTGTCTCTCTCTCTCTTTCTCTCTCTCTCTCTCTCTCTCTCTCTCTATTCCTCTTTTTTCACTCTTTCTATCTTTTTTCTTTTTTCTTTATTTCTTTCCCGATTTCTTTTTTCTTTTCCCTCGTTCATTCGCTCTATCAATCCATCTTTTTTCCTTATACAACGTTTATCTTTCGCTTTTATCTATGCACCTAACGTGGACGCATCCAACCATACAATGTCATTCTCATCAATATTTTCGTTTACTTCTGTTGAAAATGATTGATTTCTTCTGCAGGAAACGTTTGTTGTCAGATTTTGGTTGTTGGTTGTTTTTTGTTTCACGGCATATCAACCCTTTTCAGGTTATTTAATGCAGACTCCAAAAATTTTGAAGAAAATTTTTTTAAATAGAATATATTTGTTGTTTTCAAGTAGGTTTCTATTTACCCCACAGTTGGAACCCTAACAGGTACTACCACTCCGGGTCAGAGTGGACCTGGGAGCAATGGCAATTAAAGGGTGGCTCCACACTCCCCAAAGCCCGCAAGCTGGGGCCTCACCACTGGATATAGTTTAAGGTCATATCCAGGACCTGTTGTCAGATTTTGTGCGAATATTTAAAAATATCGGAACCATGCGTAGATTAAACTTCTGAAAAGAACATTTTTAGCGCGACACCAAAGTTAACTTAACGTCACGCCTATGCACACGAAAATAAAAAAAAACATATTAGTAAAAAACGCCTTCATCTTTGAATAATATTTTCACATCTACCCTGTAAAGGGTGTTCAATAATTAGCATTACAAAGTGTTTTTGCCCATATTTATTAAATGAATAAAATAATGCAGATCACTCAAACAAAAATATATACAATAGTATTACTAGATTCAAAATATCAAAACTTATTCCATGTAACCGCTTTGTGCATTAATAACCTGCTGCAAACGATTCATAAATTGATTACACGAGTCACGAATTTTTTTTTTTTTTTTTTTTTTTAGATTTTGACCCATTCCTCATTTAATTTCTTCTTCAGAGCTTCCAAATTGGTGTAGTGGGAAGCTTAGACTTTGCTCTCCAAGATGGGCCAAATATCTTGATCTCTTCAATTGAGTCGAAACGTTTTAGTTCTTTCCACGCAAAAATTCGATTAACATTTAAGTTCTTCGTAATTTCTCCTGCAGACTTTCCGGATTTTAATAGTTCGCCAATGGCAATGTGCTCCACTTAATCATGGGGAATATTGTCAAAAGTAATCTTCAAGTTAAACTTTATCCATATACACCTGAAAAAGACAAAAATTCATGAAAATTCACTAAATATAGATAATAACAGAAAGTTGTAACAGTAAATATTGAACGTCCTGTATACAGATTATATGTCACGAAATCGCCGCCCTATTATCAAACGCTCGTAATTTGTTACTGAGATAGACTTCTAGCAAGGCACTAATATAAAGTGTATAGGATTTTATTTCTAATTCAGTATTAGTGCCAGCATTATATCAGACTGTCTGGGAAAACATATCAGACTGTCTGGGAAATGACGGTTTTTCTGATTTTTTTTTAATTTATTAGATGAGGATAATTTATATCATTTGGATTATTCGGACTGCTACTCTCGTCTTGAGCGCTATTTACACAACGTATGAGGTCAGTAAAAATTATATATATATATATATATATATATATATATATATATATATATATATATATATATATACAGTGTATCACAAAAGTGAGGACATCCCTCACATTTCTTCAAATATTTAAGTATACCTCTTCATGGGACAACACTGAATAAACGATTTTTTGACGCAATCAAAAGTAGTCTATCCGCAGCATATATGACAGAGTTAATTAATTTTCCCCTCAAAATAACTCAAAATATAGCCATTAAATACACACCTTACGAAAAGTTGTCAATATTAAATACACACCTTACGAAAAGTTGTCAATATTAATATACAACATATCAATTCTCAATATTTTTTGGCCATCATCATTATCCAAAACTGCCTTTACTCTTCTGGGCATGGAGTTTACCAGAGCTTCACATGTAGCCACTGGAATACGCTTCCATTCCTCAATTATGACGTCGCGGCGCTGGGAGATATTTGAGACTTTGCACAACTCCAACTTCTGCTTGAGGATGCCCCAAAGATCATCTATTAGGTTCAAGTCTGGAGACATGCTTGGTCAGTCAATCAGCGTTATCCTCAACGTTTTCAGTAAAGCATTGGTTGTCTTGGATTTGCGTTTGTCATGTAGAAACACTGCTCTGCGACCCAGTTTCTGGAGAGAGGGGATCATACTCTGCTGCAGTATTTGATAGTACATGTTGGAGTTCATGTTTCCCCTCAATTAAATGTAACTCTCCAATATCTGCAGCACTCACGTAGCTCCAGACCATGGCATTCACACCACCATGCCCGACTGTAGGGAAAAAAATGAGAATATAGTGTTCAATGTATCGTTTTTCAGTATTTATTCTAATAGTGCTCAGTATGTGCGTAGAGGAAGATTGTAATTTATAAAAGAATATGTGACATTTAAACTACATAAAAAATTTTACGCTTCAACCTTGTGATAACTCGTCAGGCTGATTATATATATATATATATATATATATATATGTGTGTGTGTGTGTGTGTGTGTGTGTGTGTGTGTGTGTGTGTGTGTGTGTGTGTGTGTATATATAAACTGGGGACAGACTTCTCTTTAATCTACTGCACTGCTCGGAAGAAACAATTTTCATTATTTTAGCTGTTTTGAAAACTTTCCAATCGGATTGTATGCACCGTCAGGATGGACTTATTTTTGAATCCAGTCTCTCTAAAGAACTATTTTGCATTTCGGATCAACTTGAGAGGATTTTCATGCAAGCTGAAATATTATGCGCGGTTTGTTTTTATATATATTTTACATATCCAATATTTTTTCACTTTTTTATTTGGCAATTTATAACTACAATAAAATGCGATTTCACTTAATGCCTTACTATCAAATTCTAGCATTGCTACAAATATAATTTGCTGATTTCTTTATGTCCTCTGATGAGAAGAATAATGAGAATAGCATTCTTTGAAACTCCGCGGAATAAGGATTTGTAAATTGTTTTTTGGAGTATTCAGTCGAACAATAAATTTTGAGACTCGGACTATTTCTTAACTGAGCAGGACCACCATAGCCCAAATCAGAGCAATGCCAGAAGAGGAATTTGTCAAAGTTATTTACAATTTTGTAACGCAGTTTTACACATTTGGTGTACATCATCGAAAGATACAGCATAATCACGTTGACACACCGGTTCTCGCCAGATCACCGAAGTTAAGCAATGTTGAGCCTGGCCAATACCAGATGTACCGCGAAGTAAAATACCAGGTTGAGAAACTGGCGGGGTCTATCCTTCTCCCGAGGGTAGATGGGACTCTCTTAAGCCGGGGTTAGGCACCCCGTCTAGTGATGGCGTCACGATGAAAATACCATTGATAGTCCTGGCGAAGCATCAATTATTCAGTTACCGACAAGATTCGAATTACACTACAAACTCGACGCTTGATCGAAAGATGTTGGAACAAAAACTGTTTGATATGTAACGTTACACGTTAACATGTACAGTTCATCGCAATAACAAAGGAAAGAAATTCGACTCGTTTTCTTTTCAGTTTTAGACAAAATAAATTTATTCCGCCTTCTTCGGTCCTGTGTGATTTCTCGTCTCTATTATAACGTCACCAATGTGTCTAGAATACGTGCTTCTCCGAATCCCGCTTCTCCGCCCACGTGTGTCCTTTTATCTTTGCTAGGACGTCACATAACGCAGCCGGCTTGGTCATTTGCATATGTCAGCTGTCATACGCTTCTGCTGCTAACAACACTAGGGATCTGTTACACATACAAATTGCTGTGGACAAGTCACATATAGACTCAGATACATTTGTACTAAATATATATTTCTTTTTGTGTGTATGATTCTAGTCTTTCACGATCCCTTTTTCGGATCAGTTACTCACTCAGAAGGGGCAGCGTGGAGGTTGCCAACATCCCTAGTAGAAAGTGCTGCTATGAACTGACATGATTCGAACACGGCACGCCGAGTTGTTAGTCCGCGCCTGGATCCACTTCATCAAAACCACTTCCCCACTCACTTAGTAAAACAAAAAAACGCGTCTTTGTTTATTTCGTGATTATTCAAATCTCGTAGATCTTTCCGGGCATACATTAACGGAAAGGCATATGCAAATATTGGTAATTGGTTTTAACGATGAGGTGAACGGTGCTTCTGCCACATCCGCGCGCCCTCGGAAATCGATCACTATTTCGATACTTAATAAATATTTATTCATTTCCATTGTTAGATTGTTTGGTTGACCTTCGCGTTGCCTATGGCTTAAAATCTTTAATTAATTTCACATCTGATTAAGAACTCAAATAAACACAAGAAGCTTATGATGCGTCTATACAATTTGCGCGTTTAATGATGAAAATCCGATTTCACACCCAGCGTAACAGAACAAAAGCCAAGCAGTCCCTACTTACTTGCCTCCCACCGAGAGCAACGTTAGACACAAGGTCATTTTTTTTCATATTGCGAAATCCAATTTTCCAAAAAGATTTACTCTGGATTGGGAAAAAAATTTAAATTGCCTTGATCAAGGACGTCTTCACTGTCAGAGGATAGAAAAAAAACTAAGTGTAGCATCGGAACAGATACTACTCTTTGTTCCTGATCAAAACGCGAAGCAGTTACGTGTATATACATTGCTAAACTCTTCATTTAATATATAAACGGCTATAAGTCTGTCTGTCGATCTCCACATTTTCAAACTCTGTCTCCCCCGAAACTAAAAGCTAGGGACCTAAAATGGTTGGATGTTTTACAGGCCGTTCTTTCATGAGTCTTTGGCCGGTTAGAATTGTTTTAAGGGATAAAAAATGAGTCAACATTGAAAAAAGTCGTTAAACATTTTGTACATTCATCTAAGTTTATTTTTAATTTTTAATAGGCTTTTATTCATATCACGTTGGTACAGCGGTAACGCCATCAGCATTGCATGCTACATTTTCGGTTTCGATTCTAACTGATAGCAACTAAACACGTCTTTCACTTTTGAAATCACGACTCTATAATAGTATACGAAATCTTTACAAATTAAAATATATCATGTATTTTACTGCCGGGCAACGCCGGGCGCCGCCCCATGCTAGTATAATGATAATCCTAGTGGTTTTTATGCAACACATCTGTGTTCCCAACTTTAGCGCAACCAGGTATCATCATATTTTTGCTGAACGTGTTATTAATAACAGCAACACCTGCTAATGTCCAACTATCTTCTGCCGTGGTGAAGCAGTGGCAACTTGGTAGTATCAGAGTTACTCAACCAAAATTTATGATAGGTTAACACTAGAATCCGTCGTTCCGTCTTTGTCGCTGAATGTAGCAAGCGATGACGTGTCTGGCGCATATCAGCAAATCCATGGAATAACTATGACAACAATGTATCTGAGAAAATACAACATTCCTTTCTTTGTGTAGTTGTGGGTCAAACCATCCCCGACTTCGTACGCAATTGCGCCTTGCTGCTCTGGGTGCCGGGATAAAACCTGCAAACTTGCAAGCATAATGAATAGCTATGACTAACAAGGACGACATTTTATAGACCAGACAATACGTAGAGACGATCTTCGATGGTTCTGTGTAGAAGTTCGATTCGCTTAACACCTCAACGGCTTCTTTCTTATTATTGTATCCCTAGCTACAGAGGTATCATAAACCTTGATGCCAAATCGCAAATATTAATGAACCTCAAAGATCCTAGCAGTGTGATATTGAACTTTTTTTTTTTTTTGCAGACCATCTACTAGGTGGCCTGTTGTGTACAATTCCAAGTGCGATAAAAATCTTCTATGACGTCGACCACGGTTATGGTCTTTGGCCTAGTTTCAAGTGAGGGCCACATCAAGCCGCCTCACATCTTCGAAGTCGGCTTGAAAGTGAACATTAAAGTGTCCTTGGATGTGCTGATGAGTGTGTCTCAAAAAGGTGGCGCTGGCAGACCCTGGGTGTGGCAGCATGACTCGGTGTTTTCCCACAAGTATAAAAAGACCCACGCTTGGTTTTAGAAGGAGTGCTACGACCCTTCTCTCACTCGCCTTCCTCCTCACCCAAGCTGAATCCGTTGGGCTACTTGGAGAACATCACCAACATGACATCCAACAACATCAAAGCCAGCCTGATCATCGCCATCCGCCGGCGCTAGTAGAAAAAGACATGCTTCCAGTTCCGGACACGTATCGAAGCAATGATTGAGGCTGAAGGTAGCTACATTGAATAGCTGTCAGCTCTACAACATAATCAAGTCACCTGAATTGATTTTTTCAATAAAAGTCTTACAATAAATCTGTAGTGTTGTTTAAATATTCTTTTTAATTGATTTAAGCAACAATCTAGAAAAACTTTCAAGAGAATACAAAAATGTTCTTTTTTTTTCAACCTAATAAGTACAATCTAGAATAATCAAAAAATTCTGTATAAAAGCACGCGCCGTTTGCAATCGAGTCAGTTTTCGTAAACAGTCGTTAACCTGTGGCTAACGCCTCGTCTGAACTCCGGCAATGTTTCTAGGACGTCGTTCCAGCTGATAGAAACTTCAAAAAGACTATTTCCTGCATCAACTAAAGAATAGAATTTTGGATAAATACAAAGATTTTTCTATACTTTCTCACTGACCAAATCTTACATCTTCAAACTCATCTGATTCATTTATAAGCATTTGATTATGAAGTTATAATAATTGTTCTTTTTGCACCTTAAGACGTTATAGACTTAATATGAGCGTTCAAGTCTTGTTATATAAGTACGAACAAAAATGTGTTTATCTGTAAATGCTATCTAAATGTTTTTGTTTTTGTAAAAATAAATGTTTCGTTTTTTTTATAACTGGGAATTGATTTGTTTTATTGACTCTTTTGGTTTGTTGCTTGTTCATAGCCCTAGACAAACACGTAACACATGTATCATTTGCTTATTTTATACAGCGTTCAATTTCAGTACAACGGTCCAAGCCCAGATAATTAATTCTCGGGAGAGAATTAATGACAATGAAAACATTGACACTAATGACGATGAGAAGAGAAGACCCGCAAAACGCAGGTAGCAGACGACAGATAATAAATCCTTTGATGTAAGAGGCATGCTTATCTTTTCAGCGTTGATGTGGTTTATCGTAGTTATTTTACCTGGGAGCTAGTTGTTGTGCCCGGAACATAACAACCGTTCCAGAAACGCTTACAAGATATGTACTCACCAAGTCATACTTCCTGGCAAGCGATAGCAACACAATGGCATCATGGCAACTTTCCATTGCAAATTAATTCATAGAAGCATTTCTGGACTTCCGGCAGGCATTGAATACAACTGCTGACTATTTCAAATGGGTCATTCTCTCTTTCCTAACACGTAAATCCATTGGACCAATCAGAGCATTCAGTATATATTGCTTTATTATACAAGCAATGTGCATATACGGCAAAATCACGTTGACATTCCAATTTTCGCCAGATGACCAAAGTTAAGCAACCCTGAGCTTGGCCAGTAGCAGATGGGTGACCATTTGGGAAGGTTAGGCGCTGTATGTCCCGCGCCGAGTCGTAGAAATTTCCAGGTTAATATTTGGCGGCGTGTTTAACTCACGGGACGAAGATGCACCCAAAATCAAGACGGAAATCAACAGAAGAATATCGTCTCTACTTGTCACTCGAGATTACCATGGCTCTACAATAGAAGAGCTGTGGTTGTCAACGGTGCTAAAACCGCAGAGCCGCTGCATGCATGCGTGTGCATTGATTTCTTAGAAAGCATTTTCAAAAGGCGGAAATGTGACATGTAAATTGCTTACGTGTTTCAGATGTGAATAGAATACTTAGCGTCGATTTCAATCGCATATTTTTACTTGTTTATTACTCAGCTCAGAAAATTTATTTAATTCATGCGGATTTCTTATTAATTATTACAAAGCCAATTCTAGTCAATTCTCTATCGAATACTTATATATATATATATATATATACATATATATATATATATATATATATATATATATATATATACATTATTTTTAAAATATGATATAATAATTTTTTTTAAATATAATTGATCAGCGGATAAAGGATTTAGGCTCATTACCGTGAGGTCCCGATTTCGAATCTCGCTTGATTCAGCCACTGATGAGTCGTAGACGACGAAACGCGTGTCAGTAGATAATTATATTTTAAAAATAATATTTGCCGTTCCCCATGTGGGGGTACCCAATTGGTTAAAGGGAAATTTATTCCCAACTCGCATTTAGGTAAAAATTAACTTTCGTAAATAATTGAATTCATTCAAAACGTATCGCAAAAATAAAAATAAACGGCATATATATATATAGGATTTCGATGTCTACCATCTCTTCAGAGGAGAAAATATTAGCAAATAGTTAGAATAGTTTCCACCTTATTTGCTAACGTCAGTAAGACATGGAAAATCACAATTAAAAATTGATAGAGTAATTAAAAGTCATAGAGTAAGGGAAATTATAGAAAATGATATAAAAATTAACATCCAAATGGCATGGTAAAATCCGAAGTGAATATCCTTGAAAGCAGTGAGGTAAAATGATCCAAACTGTATTTTGGGTAATCCCCATCACAATGTAATGATCCGCATTAGGCATATTCCTGGATTAAGTTTCCTTTCCTATAGGATAAGGAGTTATAATATTTCAAATGTATTCTTTGTCTTACATAGAATAATATAAGTCTTTTGATTTGAAATTCAAACATTTCACGTCATAAATTTTATAAATTCATTGAATGACTAAAATTTGATTTATTTGCTCTATCTTGTATATCGAGCAATTCTTATTTAGGTGGGATAATACTTATAGAATATTACTGCCAGTAATATCTTGTAAGTCTTATAATCACACACACACACACACACATGTATATATATGTGTATATATATATATATATATATACATAACTGCTTCATTTACTCACATAAAATTAATATACGAAAGTATAAATTTATGCGTAAAACTTTAAGTATTTACTTCAAACGTGCTCAATACGTAGGTAGAGCTAGTTAGTTAGTTATAAAATATATATGGCGATTAAGCTACACTGAATATTCCGCGTTTCATCCACTCTAGGATTCTTCAGGCTTATGCGCATAAACCTGAAGAGTCCTAGAGTGGATGAAACGCGGAATATTCAGTGTAGCTTAATCGTCATATATATTTCATAACTAACTAACTAACTAACTAACTATATATATATATATATATATATATATATATATATATATATATATATATATATATATATTAAGGATTAAGGACTATCCACTTATCTTGTGCTTCCTTTTTAAAATTAAATATGTTTTTAACTCTTTTTCAAGATGTTTTTTAACATGTTTTATTAATCATTTGTTCATATATATATATATATATATATATATATATATATATATATATATATATATATATATAACTCATTTCAAAAGATGTTTTTTTTAAAATGCACTTTGAAACCAGCAGCTAGAATCCAAACCAAAATATTTAACGTTTCAGCCGCGTTCCTTCATTTAGTGGTTCAGCCGCGTTTGCTACCGTTTGCGCTAACCTACCAGAATGATAAGAAAATTTTAAAATAAAATCACTTTTAGCTATGATTATTTTACGCATGCGCAAACTAACAGCAATTTCGGCAAGTTGAAATGAACATTTTGCATTTTAACTTGCCGACATATTTCTGTACGCGTTATTCATCCGCCCAAACAAACATTTTACTTGGTATAAGCAATCTGTGGTGTATGATTACTATTTACTGTAAATTTCAGTGTTATGTAACTAGTAGCTAAAGAGTTCATTGGTGTAATATTTACACACAGTCAGATACGCATACGTACATATATTTACAGTATTATTTATGTAGATAATTATAATAGGTTACCACATGAGTATATTGCTACGTAAAAGGTTAATACCCTTTTGTCTTGTAAAAATTTAAATTTAAAGGAAAATATTTGATGCGAACAATGAACAGTTCACTGTTTCTTTTCTTTAATGTATCTGCAGTGGAAATTGGACAATAAAAAAATCCAAACAAACTGCTATAGGTAGACATCATGAACGACGAAGTTATATAAATGGTTCGTCGTGCTGAGTAATCCACGACATTTTGATAACTTGATTATATAATAGGACTGACATCTATTCAACGTAGCCGCCTCCAGCCTCAATCATCGCTTCGATGCGGGTCCGTAACAGGAAGCATGCCTTTTCTACAAGCGTCTCGGGAGATTAAATGATGTCGTTTTTTCTAATGTGAAAATTTTATCGTTCCATATACAATAGAATATAGAAAACGACCTTCAATGGTCGTAAATGAATGGTAACATTTAATGCTCCTAAGACTAAGCTTCTTTCCTTTAATAATTACAAGAAGCCATGACTAATAACACCTTAACTTCTCGGTTTAACATTCAAAAACAACTTTGAACAAGAACGCATGCTTTGGGAGTTTGGGAATGCAAGATGGGTCTAATTTAGTTACTTATATATGTTGTAATATTTTTGACTAGTGAGGGTATGATCTCTCGCAGTTGCGAGATTCTATTTATAAACGATTCTGCTAGGAACTGACGAATCAAACTAATCTACGTTCTGCTACCAACCAATCAGAAACCAGAATTGCTCCATAAAAATTAAACCTATTCTTTAGTAACTTTGTATACGTTTTCTTCGTGTCAACACGGGAAGAATCTTTTGCTCTGTGGCTACAAAAATTATAAAATCAGGAACCTGAACAAAAGAACTGTCTACTGAGAACCAGTCACCTCCAGGACTTGTATAGAACAACTAACCACCGGAAACTGTTCTGAAACTAAACGTGGCTTCCAACTCCAGATATATGACAACAGGAAATGTTGTTGTACGGTGAAATACACTGGTTAGCTACAAAAGATTTTAGAATATAATTCCGAAAAATGAACGTTTACTACTGAAAATAAAAACTGTGTATACTACTAATTTGTATACATTTAAATTCTTATTACATACTCAACATGACTAAAAAGTTAACGTAAAATATACAGTCCGCTTAATGTTTAGCAATTCTAAAATTTTGGCGGATTCTGAACATTCCTTTAAACCATGTCGACAGAATTGAGTGCGTTGTTTTACGGTGAAATTCCCAACTTGGCCATACAAAAACGCTAATGTTAAAGAAAGAAAAAAGCACTTTAATGACGGAACAATGATGTATCCATTTGGTAAAACGTATATTGTTACCATAAATGTGTGTTGGAATGCATCAACGTATCCGATCAAATGACTGGATAATATGTTCTGACACAACAAAATAACTTTTGTCTATGCAGGGTTTGGCGTAATTGCATAATTTTATAATACGCGAGTTTCGCGGAATGTGGAGTCACCTCCCAGTTGCTATTACTTGCATTCAACTCTGATCCAGAATAACAATGGTTGTCAGAATGGAAATATCAGTTTATTTTAGAGACAGAGTTGTCCATCACCAAATCGACAAAACTTCTAGCAAGGTACGCATAACATGAAGATAATGATGCTTTCCGGTAGTCACAGCTTGACTGGGTAATAACAAATAAAGGGATAATGGTGGTGAGATCGACTCTTAGTACTATGTTGAGGTGACGGTGACTAATTGGCTAACGACACTGACTTAAAACCTAGGCGTGCTAGTTTTGGATGATGATGATGATGATGATGATGATGATGATGATGATGATGATGATGATGATGATGATGATGATGATGATGATGATGATGATGATGATGATGCAAAGGTTTGAGGAAGCTGTTGGCCATCGAAGAAACGAAGATGTAGCAGACGCCGTCATGGTGTAATCGTTTTTATTAATGACAATGTGTTTTTACTTGCCAGGCACACTTTCGTCAGGTCCGCAACTGGCCTTGTGTCTAACTGGCCTTGTGTCTAACCTGCTCGATAGAAAGTAAATATATACTCTGTTGTGATGGATTATTATAGTTTAACATTAGGAATCAAATAAATCATACCTTGCTTGTTTTAAGTCACCAACGTTATCAAAAAGAAATAAATTAACACGTAACTGTGTTTTTCATTTTGCACACAGACAGGAGAGAACGTCTGTCTTTGTTTACAATTCGACAGGAAAATAAAGAAAACACGTAAACACTCGTTTATATACATATCAAAGGGAAGCAACTCAAGCCACCTGCACAGATGAAAAAGAAACACGTCAGCAAAGCAAAAGGCAAGGGGACCCCCCACATAGTCCAAGGGAGACGACTCCAACAGATTGCTTATTTCAATATGTGCACAAGATAAAAGATATGATAGTAATCCACTCATAAACAGAAAAGTACAAAGCCTCAGTTGATGGGGATAACCGCTGGGAGAATTTTAAAGTCATTGCAAGACTGCTAAATACTTGTGAGAATAATAGTCTCTCATCCTTCCCCAAGTTGAAGAAAATCTTAAAAACCAAAACAATTAAACATGAGATTCGAATATTGATGCTAGTATTTTCCTCTATAACTGTGAATTTATAACTTTAGCAACTAAAAAATAAAGCGGACTACATCGACAGGGGAACTTCTTCAGAAAGTAATGTACATGCAATAGCCAGAAAAATAAAATTAAGCATGTATGGTCACCCGTGAGTGCACATTGTACGAGGCATTAAAAATGACTAAGTTCAGCATTTGCCTCCCCACCCCAACATTTAGCTCCAAAAGTCCCAAGGGGGCGTCAAATTCTGATGAAAATGAGCAAACGGTGCAGTTTTAGACCTTAACATACGTAAATTTGAGTTCTGCTCCAGGCAAAAAAAAAAAAAAAAAATGAATAAGTTCATCATTTGCTCTCCTATTTAGCTCCAAAAGTCCTGAGAGCTATGCAAAACTGCTAAATAGACATACACAGACAATTTTGGACGAATATGGTAAAATAGTTTTAAAAAATGAAGCGTTTTTTATTAGCCCTAAAAGATCCCATGGGGCACACCCAAGAGTTCTAGCAAAGTATAGACAAACAAAATTATATAGAAATCAGTTAGTTACAGCTTTTCAGAAAGTTTTATAAAAAATCCAAGACATCAATTTTTTTTTTTAATAAGCACAAAAGTGTCAATTTTAGCCATTTTTACCCGAAAGGCAGCCCTAGCGGGGGTCACTGGATTTTCCCGGGAAATCCTTTCTGTTTTTTTTTCTTTTTACTCATATCATGTTTAATTTTTGTGCAAAATTTCAAAAAATTCCAAGGCATAGTTATTGAGAAAAATGCGGACAGACGAACGGACGAACGGATAAGGGTGAATTTACAGGTCCACCCTCCTTTTATCGGGGACCAAAAATTAGCAAGACTTACGAGGATCGTTTCAAAAATAATGAATCATGTTTTGTAGCTAAAAAAGTTGAAATGCTACGAAGACGAGAGTAGTGCCATTAAAACAAGTGATCTTTTGTCCCCCTCCCCCAGAACTTATTTTATAACACAGTGAAGATGAGAGTAGTGTTCAACGATACATAAATGCAGTCCTAGATGGTTCCAATTCGGAACACCCAAGAAAGTTCAATGGCGTGGTTTGAGTCAGTTCTACAAATGCGGGGTTGATGCGAAACTCCTGCATTTCTTGCCTCAACAGTGGCTCGCAGGTAAACAACAAAAATAACAAAAAATATATATTAAAAAAAGACAAAGTGTACAACTAAAAGTTTCCAGAAAATACAGGGGTCGTGAGCCGCAGTTCATGCATCAATTGCATCAGCTTCGCAAACATTCAACAGACGTCGATGAATGTTGATCGGTCCAATGGTACTGCACGAAGAAACTGAATGACTCAGTTTGTCGACTGTGTAATCACCAGAAAGAGAAAACTTGCAAACGACATTTATTTCTCTTAATTTGATTCTTCTGTGAAAAACTGTACACATTTCATATCTTTATTTGTCTGTTATTATTACTGTTAATAATTACAAGCGAACTTAAAAGAACGACCGAGTTGAATGATCTTTCTTTTCAGCAGAGGAAAGAGGATATCAGAGAGAATTCATTACTGTATCCAACGTCATATTAACCTTATCTTCATTAGAGCGACTGGAGCTGCGTCGCAGAGCATTGGTGGGGGCCCTAGTCACCTAGAACTACACAACTTATTCCTTAGCGTCAACTGTGGGTAAAAAACGTTATATTGAGGTCCGCGACAGGAATTTGGCCCACAGGAAAACATCCATACTAGACAAACTTAAAAATAAGACTTCCTTGTAACTGTGTGGCCATTGTGGCATTCTTCGGGATTCATTTTAACTGAGGGAGGTCGGGTAGTAACACGAGACTTAATACCGAAGTTAAGCAATGATGAGACTGGCCACCACTAGATGGCTGATAATTTGGAAATGCTAGGCTCTGTATTGGGTGGCGAGGTGAAAGCACTTCCACAATCAGGAAAAGTAAGGCGCCTCTTTCCCTCCGCTAAGCAATGGCAAACTTTTAGGCAAGGTCGAGTACTCACTTAGACCTCCGGTCAGGGTGACTGGATTCTACGACAGGTAAGTAAAGAACTGTTGAGCAGAATGATAGTTTTTTTTTCCAGAATTGGTCAACTCTTCGTTGAATGTGCCGCTGCCATTTCGTACAGAAACCACTATCTCCACTGCTTTCCGTGAAATAGATGTAGTGAGACTAAAGTCGCATTTAGGACTGTCAGCAACCATTGTAAAGGAGTATTAAAGAACGGGAGAGGGTTGAGCAGTCCGTCAAGTCTTAAGTAGCTGAGTAGCGGCTTGGTTCCCCCGAGTTTTGAGGAATAAAAAACAGGGTTCTGAACCGAAGCGTTTCCTCTATCCCAACTATCATCAATGGGTCAGAGGTAATCTCATCAGCATCAGACATAGACAAACTATTTACCAAGAACTTTGCAGCAAATTCTACCCTATGCGATCAGGGTCGCCTATCTCCCGTATTTCCTCCTGTGTCTAAAAACATGCTATGCGACATACAAATAACTGTGCGTGATGTTGCCAAGCTTATCAAAAATCTCGATTCCAGTAAAGAAACTGGCCCAGATGGCATTTGAATTATAGTGTTCAAAAAGCTTTAATCAGAACTAGCGCCTATACTTACAATGCTGTTTAAACGTTGTATTAAGGATACATGTTTCCGAACACTCTGGAAAATCTAATCAGTCTGCATTGTATTCAAAAATTCAGGCGATCTCTCTCTCTCTCTCTCTCTCTCTCTCTCTCTCTCTCTCTCTCTCTCTCTCTCTCTCTCTCAGTATAGACCAATCTGTCTCCTGTGTGTCATAAGTAAGATACTGGACTCTGTGTTAAACATAGAAGTGATCAACCACCTTAGCAACAATAACTTACCCAGGGGCATGCATGATGGTTTCCGTTCTGCCAGATCTACAGCTGATGTGTAAATAGTAATATTTCACAGAATTAGGCCGGCTTTGTATCTAGGAAAATTGCTCTTGACATATTAAAAGCTTTTGATAGGATATGGCATAAAAACAATCTACGACAAAATATCTCCAGCTACGGAATGGCTGGAAATGTTTCTCAATTATTAAATCATTTCTTACTGATAGGTTTATAAGAGTAATGGTTGATGAGCAGAAATCCGAAGCATCCAGTGTTTATGCGGGCGCTCCTCGGGTTTAAATCGTAGACCGAACTCTCTTCCTGATCTTCATCAACTATCTCCCAAATCACATTCTTCGATCATTCGTAGACATTTACGCAGATGACACAACAATCTGTGGTAATATTTCAAAAGCTGGTAATGACGAAGATCTCCGTGATTTTCTGATGTTGATCACGTGGTGTAATGGGGAAAAAGGTGGTTGGTTAATTTTAATGCATCTAAAACCAAGCGTCACTCTTTATATCATCAACACTCTGACCTACATATGATTCCAATTGAAATGAACGGTTCTCGTTTTGAGGACGCTCTATGTTTAGACGAGCTTCTTGGTAGGACCTTTACTCTTGATCTGAAATGGAACATTTACATCAAATTCGTTGCTAAGGTCGCCGGGAAAAAGATTGCATCATTCTACCGCTCCAATAGGTATCTCACTGCCGATGCAATCCTCTACCTGTATAAGAGTCAAGTACGTCCTAAGATGGAGTACTGCATTTGGGATAGAGCTGCTCGGAGTCTCCTATCCTGCTTTGACATAGTTCAAAACCGTCATCGTAATCTAGCAGGTGATGATTTTTGCTCTTCTCTGCAATTTCTTTCCCACTTTCTTTGCTTTATTGTAATTTTCATGGTAAGCTCCAATCTATTACCCCCCCTTGCAAATCTTTCACGAAAAAACACTCTTAGATAAAATCACCACAAAGATTTCTCCTACTCTCTGTCTGTGCCTAAACTTAAACGTGGATTCCATGAACAAAGTTTTTTTTCCTAGAACTGCCCGCCTGTGGAACTCTGTTCCATTAATCTGCTTTCCAGATGACTACGATATTGTCGTCATCAAGTTCAACATAAAGAAGTTCTTATTGAACAGTCCTCTTAAATAATCTAATTTTACGAAATTTTCACCACTAACGATTACTACACTATTATCCCAACAGATTACTGTACACACATAAACCCTTATCCTCGAGTGGCTTGATGGTGATGTGATGACCCTTTTGTAAAAGGAAGCAAATGATACTGACTGATGTACATTGGCTAAGACTACACGCTCTGTATGAGAAAGATCGCACGTTGAGAGACGTGTGCTATTTAATGATGACGGAACAGAGGTCGGGAAGGTTAGAGAAAGCAGTTAAGTTGGAGTTTAGTCACGGAAGTTAACGGACGTGCTTCAAAAAGCCAGGAAGCGGGCTGTAAAGTACAAATATGTAGACACGTAATGCAGACTCCTTGTGAAGACCATTTGACACAGCTGAAATAAATTTATATTTTAAAAATATCAAATGTTGTTCTGTGGTTTCACAAAAGAAGGAAGAACATGTCTCAATTGGTTATGATGTTGGTCATTTCATGTTTCATCACGGAGTTCAACAGTGAAGATAGAAGAACTATTGAAAAAAAAGGTATGAAGTATATATTATTCCTCTTATAGAAAATGATATCTTATGTAAATATGAAATGTAATATATACCCGTGTGAAAACTCTCTGATACAACATGGCTCAGTTTATACGGCGATATCATATCCCCTCGCTAAACTACAATACATACAATTTATACGTTTATCTAGTTCCGTTTGGAGAACAATATATATATATATATATATACATGTATATATATACATATATATACATATATATGCATACATATATACATATATATATATATATATATACCTGACTATGTAACAAGTGATTATCAACACGTCACTTGATCATTTAATGTCAGTCATTTTGTTTTCTTATTCTTACTGTACTAAGTTGACACTAGCTGGGTTTTAAACTAGAAAACGCTTTAAAATAAATTAAAGCACCAAAAAGCTTATTCAAGTAGGTAGAAGAGTAATTTATTTTTTTTCTTTGGTTATATATATTTGTTGTATATTTGTTTTTTTTTATCACTTCTTTTTTGTTTTGCTGGATATTGTTAAAATGCTTATCAAGTAACGATTTTATTTTTAAATAATGTGCGAGGGTAATTCCGAATGTAAAGACTCGTATTTTTTTTAACTAAAAAAAGTTGAAGAACTACAAAGACAGGCATGGTACCATTAAAACAATCGACCTTCTATGCCCCATAATTTATTTTTCTATATAGTCACCACCATTCTCAATGCAGTTACACGAGGAATTCAATGTTACATCTCTGCTTCTGGCGCACTCCTATGACAGAGGGTTGTTTTATCACACCTTCAATATCTGCAACAGAGAGATGCAATTTTCAGATCATGAATGCATAAGTTCGGTCATGATAACAATACAATTTGAAATCCCACCTCATCCATCCGGCGAAAGAAAAAGAAAAAGAGGTATTACTTTTGGCGTGCCTCTAGTATTTCTATCAGTACTTTGTCTAATTTTCGATTTTTGAGCGATTATCCAAACTTCAATTGCTCATCTAATGCCAGCTATTTTGTTTTCTCGTTTAAACTTAACAGAGTTGACATTAGAAAACGCTTAATCACGAGGTTGTCTCCTCAGCAACCGACAAAGCTAACATGCTTGCCAGTCGGTTTGCCTCAAACTCCACACTGGACCCTTCCAACCACCCCCTACCTGACTTTCCTATGCGGACAGACGCCATGCTAGACGATCTGAAAACCACCCCTGCTCAGGTGCATGCTATCATAAAAAACCTTGACACTTAAAAAGCATGTGGACCCGATCTTATCCCAGCTGTGCTATTAAAAAGTGCTCAGCCGAAGTAGCTCCAGTTCTCTCCAAACTCTACAACAAATGCCTTAATGAAGTTTGCTTTCCGGGCTGTTGGAAAACTGCTTCTGTTGTACCAGTATTCAAGAATTCTGGCGAAAGGACTGACCCATCAAATTATCGCCCTATTAGCCTCCTCCCACTTTTTGCCAAAATATTTGAGACCTTAATTAACCATGCTCGTCCATCATCTTACAGATGCTAAACTTCTGACTGACAAACAATATGGATTTAGACAAGCCCGTTCCACAGCAGACATCCTAACTGTGATCTCTGAACGTATATACAATTCACTGGACAAAGCGGGGGAGGGCAGAGCGGTAGCTTTAGATATATCTAAGGCTTTTGACAGTGTATGACATGAGGGTCTCCTCAGGAAAATTAGATCATACGGTATCACTGGTAGAATACTTAACATAATTAAATCCTTCTTAGATAAGAGAAAAATCCAGGTTGTCCGCGACGGTCGTACATCTAAACAATATGATATAAATGCGGGGGTGCCCCAGGGTTCTATCCTTGGACCTCTATTGTTCCTGATATTCATAAATGACCTCCCCGACAAAATTGCCTCTGAGATGGGTATATATGCTGATGACACTACACTCTATCGCAGGCACGACAGGAAGACGAATGAACACATTTCTAAAGAAATGGCAGAAACACTAGAGCAAGACCTCCAATCTGTGGTGGAATGGGGACAAAAGTGGTTGGTCGCGTTCAATACTGCCAAGACTAAACAATTTCATTCAATAATTACAAGAAACCCTCTCTACCACCTATAACAATGGCCAACGACTCTTTATCTGAGAGTACATCTTTCAAACCAGGGCCGCTGCAAGAAAGGTGGGCTTTCTCTACCGTGCTAGAAAACTACTAACACCCGAAAGTATCCTGTACCTCTATAAGGCCACCATTCGCCCATGTATGGAGTATTGCTGTCACATCTGGGCTGGTGCATCTGCTACTAGTCTCTCGCTCCTTGACAAGGTTCAAAAGAGAGTCGCAAACCTGATAGGCCCTGAACTGGCATCTAAGCTTCAGCCTCTGTCCCATCGACGAAATGTTGCATCCCTCTGCCTTTTCTACAAGTATTTTAGTGGTGAATGCTCTGACGAACTGCAATCACTTGTGCCCCCACGATGTGAACACCCTCGACAAACCCGACAGTCTGCTAAATCCCACCCCACGCTGTAGAGATCCCTAGATGTAAAAGATCTTTTTACTCCAATAGTTTCTTCCCCAGAACCGCTAGACTCTGGAATTCCATTCAAGGTCCCTGCTTCCCCAACAGTACTGACGTGCAGAAGTTCAAGTGTAACGTGAACCGACATCTTGCTGCCCAAATCCCTACATAGTACCCCAGTAGTTGTTGCCCCTGATAGTAGCCCCCTACACCAAAGTGGCAATTTGCCTTGTCTGGGGTGAAAATGTAATTTAAAAAAAATAAATAATAATATAAGTTAAAACACCAATAAGTGTGTGTGTTTTTTTAGGCAAGCAGAAGTGTTATTTATCTTTCCTTTGGTAACATTTATTTGCTGCACGTTTGTTTTTTCAAGTTTTTTTTTTGCTGTCTATTGTTAAAATGCTTATAAATTAGCAGTTTTTGTCTCATGTAATGCAACATTATCAACGAAGGAATAGGATACGCGACACATAACGATAAAAAGCAACGTCAAGTCTCACCATTTAAAAAAAAAAAAACTTTGTAGATGAGTGCATTACATGGGATATATGACAAGAATAGAGAGATAAGAGACCAAGGAAACAATGGAGGCACGTGAGAACGTGAAAGATGAACGGCGACACACGAAGTCTGTTCGAATAGACTGAGCAGCTGTAGCGGAAGTTACCGCAAAAATCGCGACGGTCATTTTGTTTGTGATGGCGCCATCTTGTTTCGATTCTCAACATTCTTCGTTCGCTCGATAGCATCACGTGATTTACGCAAACGAGATTCGCCGTGACTTGACAGCGACCCGTTCGAAAAGAGGGACGAAAAGGAAAAGAGGAAACTATTTCATTGAAAGAAAACAGACGATAAAAAGGAATATAACCAAAAACATTTTTTTTTAAATCCTGCGTTAAAAAAAAAAGAAATGCCAAACTAATTGAAAGATATTTAAAAGCGACAGTCACGTTTTGTGTGTGTGTGTGTGTGTGTGTGTGTGTGTGTGTGTTTTGTTTGTTTTTTTGTTTGTTTTTTTGATTTGTTCGTTCAGTGTTTTTCCTTTTTTGAAAACAGGACAAAAAGATGATTTACAAAGCCAGACAAGTGTAAGAAAGAATTTCTTATATTTTTGTACAATAACAAATATAACTCAAGAGACAATGGATACCTCTTGTGAGATCGACAGCTATGGATCTCTATATAGTGAAACAAGGATTGCGCAGTCACCGATCGCGCCTCTCTGAGATCAAAATTACTCAAGTCCAGTACAAATATTTTTGTAAACCAACAAATATAATAGATACCCTTTGTGAGATTGATCGCGCTGAATCGCTATAGTCAAACAATGGTTTGCGCAATTCTCGAACGGGTCTTTCTTCGTCTGAAATTGGGCGGACACGGTAGTAATGCGAAGTCCAGAACGATTTTTAAAATTTAAAAACAAGAAAACTGTTGTTATTATGACATTATGCACAAACAAGGTTGCAAAACCAAAACTATTTTAGTATTTAATAAATGTATGGATTCACGCTTTTCACAAGGAGTTAGGGAAAGAGATGATATTAAGGAAAAGTACGCCGAGACCCCCCACACACACACACACACGTATACACGTACATACAAGGGGCGTTCAGACGCAAGAGGCGGGGGAAAGATTAGCAAAATTATGACTCTTCTGCAAGATAACGTTCTAGTCTATAACGCACATGTCACCAGATCATAACTATGAAATCGTCCTCTATCACCCATACTTACTTGATCTTGTACCTTCTGAGTTGTATTTACTCCCAGCCAGGAATTTATTTTGAGGAAGACAACGTTTCGCAGATGATACAGCCTTCATTTCCGAAGTCACGCCATACCTTCAAGACTGAGCTGGAATCTTCTACAAAAACGGTCGACAGAACCGTATTATATGATTGAAGAAATGTGTAATTCTGTATGGTTCCTATCTAAAGAAATTCTAATAACTGTGCCAACTCTCGTCGCTCTATTGCTATGAGTAGTGGGCCACACACCCCTCGTATATATATATATATATATATATATATATATATATATGAATTTAGGAAAACTCGTCCCGGGAAAACTCGTCTCCGGAAAACTCGTCTCCGGAAAACTCGTCCCCTTTCGCTAGGTAGGAAAACTGGTTCCTTATTGAATAAATGTCGATTGAAAACACATTTTATGGTCGTTCTTGAAGGAGATATTGTGTTTTAAAATAGACTATAGCCCTCCATAAAATTTAAAAAAAATATTTTTACTTGTTTAATGTTTTTTTGTTTTGTTTTTTTTAATAAAATCGATTTTCTAAGTGTCCGTTTTCTACCTAACTGGCTAAGTTCTTAGTGGTTTCACTTATTTTAAAGCGTTTATTATGTTCATAAACGAGACCGCATATTTTTTTATTTTAATATAAAAAGAATTTACTTATTTGCTGTTGCTTATAAAAGGGTAAAATCGATTTTTCTACCTCGCCGATTATGTTGTTTGTTGTTTAATTTATTTGGAATCGTTTATTCGGTAAAGAAAAAAACACAGAAAACAAACAAAAAACATGTCGAGTGTTACGTGAGAACGAGAAATAATGTCCAGTATATCACATCTTAGGGGTCTTGATAATCCCTAAAAAATAGAAAATTAAAGAAATTACTGAGGGAGATTTGGTTTTAAAAAGAAAATAATAAATATTAATATTTTTTAAAATATAATTTAGAGAGGGGGGGGAGTAAAAACTATATCTCCCTCCGAAAAACAACCAACAAAAAATGAAATTAAAAAGATTCTTGATAAACGATAGCGGAGTTTTCAATAAAATTGATTAATAAATTTATTTAGTGATTACTTTTTCTCTTAATGATTGATTTTAGAATTTTGAAGTAAAAATTACAAAAATTAAAAACGAGTAAACGAGAGATTGTTAGCACATGGCATCTCTCGCGCCAAAAAAATATTTCGCTTTTAATTTATTAGTTAATTTTTGCAAAATTTGACAGGACGGCAATAAATGTTGATAATGGATAAAATTATAATTTTAAATAACGCATGAGTGCATTTGGTATGAGAGAAAACAAAAACATAACAAAAAAAAACTATCATAATTAAGAAACCAAAACAAAAAAGTAACGAAGAATCGAATCGCTCCCTGTTTTTTTAATTTTTTGGTTTTGTTTTTTATTATTGTTTTTATGTCTCCAAAAAACATCGTTAAAATAAGAACAAAAAAAAATTGTAATTAACTTTGTATGAACATAATAAACGCTTTAAAATAAGTGAAACCACTAAGAACATAGCCAACGGACACTTAGAAAATCGATTTTATTTATAAAAAAAAATTAAACAAGTAAAAATATTTTTTTTAAATATTATGTGCGGCTATAGTCTATTTTAAAAAACAATATCTCCTTCAAGAACGATCATAAAATGTGTTTTCAATCGATATTTATTCAATAAGGGACCAGTTTTCCTACCTGGCGAAAGAGGACGAGTTTTCCGGGGTCGAGTTTTCCGGAGACGAGTTTTCCCGAGACGAGTTTTCCCGGGACGAGTTTTCCCGGGACGAGTTTTCCGGGCACCATATATATATATATATATATATATATATATATATATATATATATATATATATATAACTACTTCATTTACTCACATAAAATTAATACACGAAAGTATAAATTTATGCGTAAACTTAAACTATTTACTTCAACAGTGCTCAATACGTAGGTAGAGCTCTTAGTAAGTTATGAATATATATGGCGTTTAAGCTACACTGAATATTCCGCGTTTCATCCACTCTAGGATTATTCAGGCTTATATATATATATATATATATATATATATATATATATATATATATATATATATATATATATATATATATATGTTTGGATAAAAAATCGATACGAAAAATATATAAATGTCTATATCTTTTCTTTATTTATTTTCTATCTGTATACGTGTAGATGTCTTTCGAAAAAAAAAACGAAAATGTTTCTTTCAAAAGCACATATTTTCGACCGATCCTTCGGTCTTCTTCAGTGTGAATATATATATATATATATATATACATATATATATATATATATATATATATATATATATATAAAGCTGAACGTATGTGTGTGTCTGGTCACGAATAGGCTCCTATGTGGTTGACTATTATAGAAAACTGATCACATATAATGATACTGTATCGAGACACAGGAATGGGTATGTTTGATCTGGCATAATAATGATTCATTAAAATTGTGGGATCTGCGTACGCGACTGGTCCACAAAGTATGGAAATAAAAAATTTAAAAATTAAAAAAAAAACGCTTACAAGTGTTTTTGATATAGATGTACATAATAATACTTTGATAAGTATGTTTTAACTTAAATAGGGATGGTATAATAAAATTGTAGGGTCTGCGTTCGCGCCTGGCCTCCATAGAATGGAAATAGACACAAACTTTAATAAAGACTTTTCATATCTATCTGCATAAGTATACTTTGATAATTATGTTTCAGTTTGAAGAAATACGGCATAATAAAATTATGGGGTGTTCGTTCGCGCCTGACCTCCATAGAATGGAAATATGTCACCAAGTTTAACAAGGTTTTTTAATATAGATCCACAGAATATTGTGAAAAGTGTTTCAGTGTGAACAGGTATGGTATAATGAATTATGGGGTTTATCTATTTTATTTTTACTTTCATCATATTTTGCTTTGGTTTTGATACCCCCAAATTCGAAGCTATCTCTTTACAACCCTTCCTTTTCATAACCTATCATACTTTCATAAATCAGAGTCCATTTTTTGTAGGCTGTTTTTGAACCCAGTCAACGACGGGTACTTTATATATATACTATTCAGAATAATGAAATACAATAAATCTACTGGTGTGCAAATCCAGTGATTATTGGTCTTACAATATATTATTGAATGTTATATTCTATATAAACGTCAACACATAGGACATAAATACAGAAAAGATATAAACATTTATATATTTTTCGTATTGATCTTTTATTCATATATATATATATATATATATAGTGTGTGTGTGTGTGTGTGTGTGTGTGCATGAGTTTTCAATAATTAATTATACTTTTATAGCTACAGACACTACTGATCTATACTTACGCAATTATCAATGCAAGAAGTTAGAATTATTGCGGGTCGTTAGATTCGAAACCTGTCACCAAATCCAACCTTGGCTTTCCGGGCTAGCATTCTTCCCCTTGGCCAACAACATTAAAATAGAAGTGAATTGAGATACTTATGAAACCATGTAAGTGGGTTTGTCATAATAAACTGCCATAAGAGTATTCGAAGAAACAAGAAGTTTTGAATGATGTATGTATGCAAATTGACCGCTATATTCGCAATTAACTAAGTAGGGCACAATTCTTATTTTATTAAACGGGTCTTATAACTACAGTATCCTATTCAATAAATATTAGTAATTTTTATAACTACCGGTAACAATGTCATCAATGCAGGAGGTGATAATTACTGCTGGTCGCTGAACTCGAACCCAGTAAGTAGAACTGGTCTTGGATTTGCAGGCTAGCCTTCTTTCCAAACACACACGATCACGCACGCACGCACACGCACGCACACGCACACACACACACGCACACACACGCACGCACACTCATACACACATATATATACATATATATATATATATATATATATATATATTTGTGTGTGTGTCTGTGTAATATGATGATTGGCAGTTAACAAGAAACGCGAGTCGATCCATAACTTTTGCGTATGTAAAAGGTTATTGAAAATATATAAATAAATAAAAATGCAACTAGTGAATGTATTTGCTTGCAAAGGAGTGAAACGGTCTATCACTTAGATAAGTGAATTAGAATACAACAGCCTCGTTCTAACGCTGCTGCTATCGTTAAAAGATAAGGTTTATATATATATATATATATATATATATATATATATATATATATATATATATATATACTTAATTTTTTTAACGATAGAAGCAGCGTTATATATATATATATATATATATATATATATATATATATATATATATATATATATATATATATATATATATATATATATTGCCCATTTTCTCTTTCTATCTCTCTCACTTCCTGACTGGTTTCCTAACTTAAAATGTGCCAGACATTAATATTGTAACCCTTTTCCCTCTCGCCTCGCAAAACTTATTCATGTTTTGCAGGGAAGGGAACAAAAGAACGATAAAATCCACTATAAAACAACCAAACCAAACACTACAAACTAGCGATTGAAGATACAAAAAGCTTGAAGAATAAAAACCTTTCTACAAAATAACTGGATGCAACATGAATACGATTTCCAAAATAACGGGATTTGGCATTAAATAACCCGAAAAGGGTTGATATGCCGTAAAACCAAACCAAGCTTTACAAATAAATACTTGAAGAAATAAAGAACTTGAACCATAAAACCTGTTTCCAAAATAACTAGATTCAGCTTAAAATAATCCGAAAATAGTTGATATGCTGTAAAACAAAACAACCTAACTAAAACAACCAAACTAAAACAACTAAACTAAAACAACCAAACCAAAACAACCAAACCAAAACAACCAAACTAAAACAACTGAACTAAAACAACTAAACTAAAACAACCAAACCAAAACAACCAAACCAGTATCTATAACGTCTTAGAGTATTCGATCTACTATGAAAGGGAAAAAGTTTAGCGATGTTGACTGATCGTTTGGTTAGAAACTTTTCATACTTCTTGAGAGTGATTGAAAAGACGGGTTGATTTTTCGATATTCCTATACATTTAGGCTTTTGTGTATTGATATTAATATCAAAACCTATTTTTTCTATTTATTTAAAAAAGAAAATCCAACTTTGTTATATATGGGTTGTGGAACTGCATTCATCTGCACAATGTTTTACTAGTTTACATATTCTTTTAAGCATTCATTTTAATTAATTCAATATTAAAACAACAACATTGTCTGGCCGACACATTATGCATTTAAACAATACTGGCGCCATATACCAATATTTGATAAAAGAGCATAACTATTCCCTCCAATCTTAGACAAATCTTTGTTGATAATACAAAAATTGTACATTTTCGAAGCATCCTAAATTAGAACCTATCACCCCACTTTAAGAGAAAGAAAGAAAGAGAGAGTTACCGATGCTACAAGAAACATATATATATATATATATATATATATATATATATATATATATATATATATATATATATATATGTAGGTGCCGGTCTTCGCGTTACGGGTTTGAGCCTGCCTTCCTACTACCACTTATATATATATATATATATATATATATATATATATATATATATTATATACATATTCTATACTCCTATAAATTCGTTTTTCTTTTGTGTGTATTGATATTCATATTAAAAAAAGTATTTTCTATTTATTTAAAGAGAAAATACAACTTTGTTATATATAGGCTGTGGAATGGCCTTCATCAGCAAAAGATCTAGCTAATTTGCATATTCTTTTAAACATTTATTTCAATTAATTCCCTATTAGTTTTTTTCGGTTTTCGCATGGGATGATCATCTATTACGTGTAATTATATTTATGCAGATATTCTACATCATTTATACTTGCATAATATGTGCATAAAAAGTTTACAGTAAACACAAAATTGTTTCGCTATATATTTATGCATACATATATATTTTTGTTTACTCTATCTATTATATCTATAAAAGTTGTACTGAGATTTGGGAATATCTTTGTAATCCGTTTTCGGTCAGAAATTTGGCTGTTAAGGGGTCAAAGTTCAACGATTTGACCTGTGAGAACTCTACCTAACTACTCTAACAATTTTGGGTCTACACACTTGAAATTTTAGATGTAGGTTCCTTGGACATGGATCTAATTTAATAAATTGATTTGAGCCCAAAACAATAAATGTTAAGGGGTCATAATAGGAGTCAAAGTTAAAAAAAAAAATTGTCCTCTGCGGTCTCTACCAAATTACTCAGACAATTTCTGGTCTAAACATTTGAAATTTGACATAAAGGGTATTCAGAGATAGGGCAAGCTTTTTAATCGGTTTGGGTCGAAAACTTTTAGTTACCAATATATAAATGCATGTATGTATGTATGTATGTATGTATGTATGTATGTATGTATGTTTGTTTGTTTATTTGCATGTGTGCCTAAAACTTTCGACAGAGGCGACGGATTTTATCAAGATCAGTATAGTTTTGAAGCTCGACTTTTCAGACGGCAATTATCGAAACATTGGCTACAAACATTAATATCTTCACTTTAACTGGGCACTTTTCTACAGGAAGGCTCGCTTTTTCGCCGATATTTTTTAAAGTCATCCTCTCCTTTCGATTGTCTAGTTTTAATTCTTCCGGTTTGGCGGTGGTCGTAACAGCAAAGACGTCACATTTTTCCAGTTCTTTTCCTCCTTCGCGGTACGGGTTCGAGCCTTCCTTCCTACTACCACTTTTTTTTTTTGCTCAACATACACTGAAATGCTAGTATATATATATATATATATATATATATATATATATATATATATATATATATGGGGGAGGGGTTACGTGATTCCAACGATAGAAAAATGCATATTAAAATAAGTGAGGTTACCAACAATTGTTATATTTTTTATGCTTGTTATATTGTTTGATATTTTCATTTTTTTTAAATCATTGAAATAATTAAAATGTTTTCAAATATGCTGTAAATTATAAATCTCTGACTTCATATAAAAGGTAGTTCAAAAAGTAAAGCCTCCTATTTTTTGCTCCAAAAAGTTGAAGAGCTACTAAGACGTGAGTGGTACTATTAAAACGAGCAAGCTTTTGATCTCTAGAATTTATTTTTCTACATCGTCACCACCATTCGAAATGAACTTTTATCTGGAATGAACGATGCTTTCCATAGGCGTCCGGGTCGCTCTTTCTTATACGGGAGTCGTTCCAAATGTAAAGTATCCTCTTCAGTGATACCTCTCTGCTTTTGACGCACGTCCATGACAGGGGTCTCTTGCTCAGAGTCTCATACCGACAACATCTGCATTAGAAAGATATAATTTAAAGATCGTGAATTCATAAGTCCATTCATCATAACAACGCAATTTGCAATCTTCCCTGATCCAATTGGGTGGAATACATATTGGGGCATAACTTTTGTAACGCCGCAAGTATTAAAAAAAATGAAGTATTTTAACAAGATTAAACGCGACCTATTTACCGTATAATTTACGAGGAATTACGAGGAATTCAATAATGGTAATTATTATTTAATCTTAGCACTTTATTATCGCGAAATTCAATAACATCAATTGTTATGAGTCGTTGAGTGTTAAGAGTGATACATTTCATGTAACTATATATATATATATATATATATATATATATATATATATATATATATATGAAAAACTATTTCACATGAAAGGTTATAATATGCAAAAATATGACGTACATATGTATATATTCCTTTGAACATAGTTTTATTACTAAATCCTTAAATTAAAAGATTTTATCGCTAATTCTCCAGCAAATTAAACAACAAAGAAAATGGCAGAGAATTGCACTAAAAACTAACACAACCTTCATACTGTTATTTCATCTCCTTACGAGTATTAAATAATTTAAAGGTCCTCCAGTACAATTTATATATATATATATATATATATATATATATATATATATATATATATATATATATATGCCTATTTCCATTCTATGGAGACCAGGCGCGAACGCAGACCCCACAATTTTATTATACCATCCCTGTTTAAGTTAAAACATACTTATCAAAGTATTCTTATGTACATCTATATAGGAAACACTTGTAAACGTCTTTTTTTAAATTTTTTAATTTTTTATTTTCATACTTTGTGGACCATACTTTAATGAACCACTGTTCTGCCAGATCAAACATACCCATTCCTGTGTCTCAATACATTTATCATTATATGTAATCAGTTTTTTTTAAATAGTCAACCATATAGGAGCCTATTCGTGATCAGACACACACACACACACACACATACACACACAGACATTCAGCTTTATATTATATAATAAGACATATATTTAGACATTTATAGATTGTTAAAGTATTTTTATTCAATAAGTCAGAAGAAAGGCTATTTTTATTAAAATTTTCAAACGACATAATGTTTGGATTTATCCGAATAGTCTTGAAATAATTGTAACTAACGATTAAATATACTGTTTGTTGCTATCAACCCATTCTTTGAAGTATTGGATTTTATTAAAACCATGCTAGTATATCTATAAAAGTGAACTGTGTGTCTGTGTGTGCGTGTGTTTTTACATTTCCCTGCGAAATAACTCTGTCAATTTTCAGTCTACAGACTCGAAATATGATATACAGAGATTTGGGAAAATCTATGTGATCGGTTTCCGGACAAAAATTTGGCTGTTAAGGGGTCAAAATTGAACGATTTAACCTTTGAGAACTCTACCAAACTACTCTAACAATTTGGGGTGTAAACACTTGAAATTTTATACATAGATTCCTTTGATATGGATCTAACTTAATAACTTGATTTGAGCCCAAAACAATAATTTTTAACGGGTCAAAAAAGGGGTCAAAGTTTAAAAAAATTAACCTCTGCGGTCTCTACCAAATTACTCAGACAATTTCTGGTCTAAACATTTGAAATTTAACATAAGGGGTATTCAGAGATAGGGCAAGCTTTTTAATCGGCTTGTGTCGAAAATTTTTAGTTACCAATATATAAATGTATGTATGTATGTATTATGTATGTATGTTTGCATGTGTGCCTAAAACTTTCGACAGAGGCGACGGATTTTATCAAGATCAGTATCGTTTTAAAAGTCGACCTTTCCTACGAGAAATATCGAAAAATTGGCTAAAAACATTTATATTTTCACCTTCAACTAGGCACTTTTCTACAGGGGGGGGGGCTTTTTTCGCTGATATTTTAAAAATTTATCCCCTCCTTTCGAATGTCTAGTCCTAAAGTTTACATAAGTCATTTCAGGTTTTACGGTGGTCGTAACTGCAAAGACGTCAGGGTTTTTTTTTTCCAATTCTTTCCCTCCTTCGCGGTACGGGTTCGAGACTGCCTTCCTACTACCACATTTTTCTTTTTTTTTCTTTCTATTTTTTTTTTTTTTTGCTTTTTTTTTTGTTCAACAAACACATCCAAACACCCGGGCAACGCCGAGCTGAAATGCTAATATATATATAAAAGTGAAAGTGTCTGTATGTGTGTCTGTTTGTGTGTCTTGTCTGTTTGTGTCCATTTCCCTATGCAATAACTTCGTCAGTTTTCGATCTACAGATTCGAAATGTTTTATACAGAGTATTGAGATTTGCGAAAATCTTTGTAATCTGCTTTTGGCCAGAAACTTGGCTTTTAAGTTAACAATATATAAATGTATAAACTCAACGATTTGACCTTTGAGAACTCTACAAAACTCCTCCGCCAATTTTGGGTCTAAGCACTTGAGATTTTAGATATGGGTTACCTGGACATGGATCTAACTTAATAACTCTATTTGAGCCTAAAACATATATGTTAAGGGGTCAAAATAGGGGTCAAAGTTAAAAAAATTGACCGGGTTTTTTTTGTTTTGTTTTTTTTTTGCTCAGCATACACCTCAAAACACCCGGGCAAGGCCGGGCTAAAATGCTAGTATATATATATATAAAAGTGAAAGTGTCTGTCTGTGTGTCTGTCTATGTGTCTGTGTACATTTCCCTACACAATAACTCTGTCAATATTCAGTCTGGAGACTTAAAATTTGATATACAAGGTACTGAGATTTGGGAAAATCTTTATGATCCGTTTTCGGCCAGGTAATTTGGCTGTTCAACGATTTAACCTTTGAGAACTCTACCAAACTCTTCCGACAAATTTGGGTCTAAATACTCGAGACTTTGGATATAGGTTCCTTGGACATGGATCTTACTTAATAACTTGATTTGAGCCCAAAACAATAATGGTTAAGTGGTCGTATAAGGGGTCAAAGTTTTTATAAAAACTGACCGCTTGGGTCCCTATAAAATTACTCAGACAATTTCTGGTCTAAACATTGAAATTTTACATAAAGGGTACTCAGAGGTAGTATTAGGGTTAGGGCTAGGGTTAGGGTTAGGGTTAGGGTATTCAGAAGTAGGGTTAGGGTTAGGGTTAGAGTATTAAGAGGAAGCGTTAGGGTCAGGGTTAGGGTTAGGGTTAGGGTAATCAGAGGTAGGGTTAGGGTTAGGGTATTCAGAGGTAGGGTTAGGGTTAGGGTATTCAGAGGTAGGGTTAGGGTTAGGGTTAGGGGTAGGGTATTCAGAGGTAGGGTTAGGGTTAGGGTTAGGGTAAGGGTATTCAGAGGAAGGGTTAGGGTTATGGTTAGGGTAAGGGTATTCAGAGGTAGTGTTAGGGTTAGGGTTAGGGTATTCAGAGGTAGGGTTAAGTTTAGGGGTAGGGCTAGGGTTAGGGTATTCAGAGGTAGGCTTAGGGTTAGGGTAAGGGTTAGTGGAAGGGTTAGGGTTAGGGTTAGGGTATTTAGAGGTAGGGTTAGGGTTAGGATTAGCGTAAGGGGTAGGGTAAGGGTTAGGGTATTCAGAGGTGGGGTTAGGGTTATGGTTAGGGTTAGGGTTTCAGAGGTAGGGTTAGGGTTAGGGTTAGGGTATTCAGAGGTAGGGTTAGGGTTAGGGATAGGGTAAGGGTTAGGGTATTCAGAGGTAGGGTTAGGGTTTGGGTTAGGGTATTAAGAGGTAGGGTTAGGGTTATGGTTAGGGTTAGGGTAAGGGTAAGGGTATGGAGAGGTAGGGTTAGGGTTAGGGTAAGGGTTATGGTATGCAGAGGTAGGGTTGGGGTTAGGGTAAGGGTTAGGGGTAGGGCTAGGGTATTCAGAGGAAGGGTTGGGGTTAGGCTTCGGGTAAGGGTTAGGGTATTCGGAGTTAGGTTTGGGGTTAGGGTTAGGGTTAGGGGTAGAGTATTAAAAGGAAGGGTTATGGTTAGGGTTAGCGTAAGGGTAAGGGTATTCAGAGGTAGGGTTAGGCTTAGGGTTGGAGTTAGGGTTAGGGTATTCAGAGGTAGGGTTTTGGTAAGGGTTAGGGTAATGGGTTAGGGTTAGGGTTAGGGTAAGGGTATTAAGAGGTAGGGTAAGGGTTAGGGTTAGGGTGAGGGTACAAGGAGGTAGGGTTAGGGTTAGGGTTAGGGTATTTAGAGGTAGGGTTAGTGTAGAGTTAGGGTTAGGGTTAGGGTATGCAGAGATAGGGTTAGGGTTAAGGTAAGGGTTAGGGTTCAAGGTTAGTGTTGGGGTACGGGTTAGGGTTAGGTTAGGGTTAGGGTTAATGTAAGGGTTAGGGTTAAGGTTAGGGTTAGGGTTAGGGTTAGGGTATTCAGATGTAGGGTTAGGGTTAGGGTTAGGGTAAGGGTTAGGGTTAGGGTAAGGGTTAGGGTATTAAGAGGTAGGGTTAGGGTAATGTTTAGGGTTGGGGTTAGGGTCAGGGTTAGGGTTAGGGTTAAGGTTAGGGTTAGGGTTAGGTAGGGGTTAGGGTTAGGGTTAGGGTTAGGGTAAGGGGTTAGGAATAGTGTTAGGGTCAGGGTTAGCGTAAGGGTTAGGGAAGGGTTTAGGCTTAGGGTAAGAGTTAGGGTAAGAATTAGGGTTAGAGATAGGGTTAGAGTTTTGGTTAGGGTTAGGGTTAGGGGAAGGGTTAGGGTTAGGGTTGGGTTTAGGGTGAGGGTTAAGGTTAGGGTTAGGATTGGGTTAGGGTGAGGGTTAGGTTTAGGGTTTTGGTTAGGGTAAGGGTTAGGGTTAGGGTTAGAGTCAGGTATTCAGAGAAAGGGTTAGGGTTCGGGTTAGGGTTGGGGTAAGGGTTAGGGTATTTAGAAGTAGGGTTAGGTTTAGGGTAAGGACTAGGGTAAGGGTTAGGGTATTCAGAGGTCGTGTTGGGGTTAGGGTTAGGGTTAGGGTTAAGGTATTCAGAAGTAGGGTTAGGGTTAGGGCTAGTTTAGGGTTAGGGTTACGGTATTCAGAGGTAGGTTTAGGGTAAGGGTTGGAGTTAGGGTATTCAGAGGTAGGCTTAGGGTTAGGGTTAGGGTGAGGGTTAGGGTTAGGATATTCAGAGGTAGGGTTAGGGTAAGGGTTAGGATTAGGGTTAGGGTTAGGGTATTCAGAGGTAGGGTGAGGGTTAGGGTTAGGGTTAGGTTTAGGGTATTCAGAGATATGGTTGGGGTTAGGTTAGAGTTACGGTTAGGGTATTCAGAGGTAGGTTAGGGTTAGGGTTAGGGTTAGGGTTGGGGTTAGTGTATTCAGAGGTAGGATTAGGGTTAGGGTTAGAGTAAGGGTATTCAGAGGTAGGGTTAGGGTAAGGGTAAGGGTCAGGGTTAAGTTTAGGATTAGGGTATTCAGAGGTGGGGTTAGGGTAAGGGTTAGCGTTAGGGTTAGGGTTTCAAGAGGTACGGTTAGGGTTAGGGTAAGGGTTACGGTTTGGGTTGGGGTTAAGGGTTAGGGTCAGGGTTAGGCCAGGAGGTAGGGTTAGGGTTAGGTTAGGGTTAGGGTAAGGGTTAGGGTTAGGGTTAAGGGTTGGGTTAGGTTCAGGGTTAGGGTGAGGATTAGGGTATTAAGAGGTAGGGTTAGGGTTAGGGTTAGGGTTAGGGTATACAGGGGTGGGGTTAGGGTTAGGGTGAGCGTGAGGGTTAGGGTTAGACTTAGGGTTTAGGGTTAGGATAAGGGTTAGGGTTTGGGTTAGGGTTAGGGTTAGGCTTGGGGTAATGCTAAGGGTTAGGGTTAGGGTTAGGGACTTCAGAGGTTGGGTTAGGGTTGGGGTAAGGCTTAGGGTTACGGTATTAAGAGATAGGGTTAGGGTTAGAGTTAGGGTTCAAGGTTAGGGTTAGGGTCAGGGTTAGTGTTAGGTTAGGGTTAGGGTTAATGTAAGGGTTAGGCTTAAGGTTAGGGTAAGGGTTAGGTTAGGGTTAGGGTTAGGGTATTCAGAGGTAAGGTTAGGGTTAGGTTTAGGATAAGGGTATTCAGGGTTAGGGTTAGGGTAAGGGTTAGGGTAAGGGTTAGGGTTAGGGTTAGGGTTAGGGTTAGGGTTGGGGTTGGGGTTAGGGTTAGAGTAAGGGTTAGGGTTTAGGGTTATGGTTAAGGTTAGGGTTAGGGTACGGGTTATGGTAAGGGTTAGGGTTAGGGTTAGGGTTAGAGTTAGGGTATTCAGAGGCAGGGCTAACGGTTAGGGTTAGGGTTAATGTTAGGGTTAGGCTTAAGGTTAGGGTAAGGGTAATGGTTAGGGTTAGGGTTAGGGTATTCAGAAGTTAGGTTAGGGTAAGGTTTAGGGTAAGGGTATTCAGGGTTAGGGTTAGGGTTATGGTTACGGTTTTTGGTAAGGGTAAGGGTAAGGGTTAGGATTAGGGTTAGGGTTAGGGTTAGGGTTGGGTTAGGGTTAGGGTAAGGGTAAGGGTTAGGGTTAAGGGTTATGGTTAAGGTTAGGGTTAGGGTAAGGGTTATGGTAAGGGTTAGGGTTAGGGTTAGGGTTAGAGTTAAGGTATTCAGAGGTAATGTAAGGGTTATGGCTAGGGTAAGGGTTAGGGTTGGGGGTAGGGTTATGGTTAGGCTTCGGGTTAGGCTTCGGGTTAGGGTTAGGGTTAGGGTATTCAGAGGTAGGGTTCCGGTTATGGTTAGGGTTAGGGTTAGGGTATTCAGAGATAGGGTTAGGGTTAGGGTTAGGGTAAGGGTTAGGGTTAGGGGATGGAGAGATAGGGTTAGGGTTTAGGTAAGGGTCAGGGTTCAAGGTTAGGGTTAGGGTTAGGTTAGGGTAAGGGTTAATGTTAGGGTTACGGTTAAGGTTAGGGTTAGGGTTAGGGTTAGGGTTAGGGTATTCAGAGGTAGGGTTAGGGTTAGGTTTAGGGTTAGGGTATTCAGGATTAGGGTTAGGTTTAGGGTTAGGGTTAGGTTTAGTGGTTAGGGTTAGGGTTATGGTTATGGTTAGGGTTAGCGTTATGGTATTCAGAGGAAGGGTTATGGTTATGGTTAGGGTTAGGGTATACAGAGGTGGGGTTAGGGTTAGGGTTAGGGTTAGGGTTAAGCTTAGGGTTAGGTTTAGGGTTAGGGTTAGGGTTAGGGTTAAGCGTAGGGATAGGGTTAGGGTTAGTGTTAGGGTTGGGGTATTCAGAGGTTGGGTTACGGTTAGGGTCAGGGTTTGGGTTAGGGTTAAGGGAAAGGGTTAGCGTTAGGGTAAGGGTTAGGGTTAGGGTTAGGTTAGGGTTAGGGTAAGGGTTAGGGTTGGGGTTAAGGTTTTGGTTAGGTTAAGGGTTAGGGTGAGGGTTAGGGAATTAAGAGGTAGGGTTAGGGTTAGGGTATACAGGGGTAGGGGTAGGATTAGGTTGAGCGTTAGGGTTAGGGTTAGACTTAGGGTTTAGGTTTAGGGTAAGGGTAAGGGTTTGGGTTAGGGTTAGGGTTAGGCTTAGGGTTGGGGTTAGGGTTAGGGTTAGAGTTAGGGTTAGGGTATTCAGAGGTAGGGTTAGAGTTGTGGGTAGGGTTAGGGTTAGGGCATTAAGAGGTAGGGTTAGGGTTAGGGTTAGGGTAAGGCTTAGGGTTAGGGTATTCAGGGATAGGGTTGGTTTAGGGTTAGGGTTAGGGTTCCAGGTTAGGGTTAGGGTTAGGGTAAGGGTTAGGTTAGGGTTAGGGTTAATGTTAGGGTTAGGCTTCAGGTTCGGGTTAGGGTTAGGGTTAGGGTTAGGGTATTCAGAGGTAGGGTTAGGGTTAGGTTTAGGGTAAGGGTATCCAGGGTTAAGGTTAGGGTTAGGGTTAGGGCTAGGGTTAGGATTAGGGTTTTGGGTTTGGGTTAGGGTTAGGGTAAGGGTTAGGGTTGGGGTTAGGGTTAGGGTTAGGGTAAGGGTTAGTGTTTAGGGTTATGCTTAGCGTTATGGTTAGGGTTAGGGTAAGGGTCATGGTAAGGGTTAGGGTTAGGGTTAGGGTTTGAGTTAGGGTATTCAGAGGTATGGGTAGCGTTAGGGACAAGGGTTAGGGTAAGGGTTAGGGTTAGGGTATTCAGAAGTAGGGTTAGGGTTATGGGTAGGGTTAGGGTTAGGGTTGGGGTTAGGGTTAGGGTTAGGCTTCGTGTTAAGCTGAGGGTTATGGTTAGGGTCAGGGTAAGGGCTAGGGCATTCAGATGTAGGGTTCGGGTTATGGTTGGGGAAGGTGTTAGGGTTAGGGTATTCAGAGGTAGGGTTAGGGTTAGGGTAAGGGTTAGGGTTAGGGTATGCAGAGATAGGGTTAGGGTTAGGGTAAGGGTTAGGCTTCAAGGTTAGGGTTAGGGTTAGGGTTAGGTTAGGGTTAGGGGTCATGTTAGGGTTGGGGTTAAGGTTAGGGTAAGGGTTAGGGCTAGGGTTAGGGTATTCAGAGGTAGGGTTAGGGTTAGGTTGAGGATTAGGGTATTCAGGGTTAGGGTTAGGGTTAGGGTTAGGGTTAGACTTAGGGTTTAGGTTAGGGTAAGTGTTAGGGTTCGGGTTAGGGTTAGGCTCAGGCTTAGGGTAAGGCTTAGGGTTTGGTTTAGGGTTAGGTTTAGGGTTAGGGTTAGGGTATTCATAGGTAGGGTTTTGGTTAGGGTTAGGGTGAGGGTAAGGGTTAGGGTATTAAGAGGTAGGGTTAGGGTTAGGGTTAGGGGTAGGGTTAGGGGTAAGGTATTCAGAGGTAGGGTTAGGGTGAGGGGTAGGGTTTTGGTTAGGGTATTCAGAGGTAGGGTAAGGGTTAGTGTTAGGGTTAGGGTTAGGGTATTCAGAGGTAGGGTTAGGGTTAGGGTTAGGGTTAGGTTTATGGTTTGGGGTAGGGTATTCAGAGGTAGGGTTAGGGTTAGGGTTAGGGGAAGGGTATTAAGAGGAAGGGTTATGGTTATGGTTAGCGTAAGGGTTAGGGTATTCAGAGGTAGGGTTAAGCTTAGGGTTAGAGTTAGGGTTAGGGTATTCAGAGGTAGGGTTAGGGTTAGGGTTATGGTAATGGGTTAGGGTTAGGGTTAGGGTATTAAGAGGTAGGGTTAGGGTTAGGGTTAGGGTGAGGGTATCAGGAGGTAGGGTGTGGGTTAGGGTTAGGGTAAGGATATCCAGAGGTAGGGTTAATGTAAGGGTTAGGGTTAGGGTATTCAGAGGTAAAGTTAGGGTTAGGGTTAGAGTATTCAAAGGTAGGGTTTGGATGTGGGTTTCGGTTATTGTTAGGGGTAGGGTATTCAGAGGTAGGGGTAGGGTTAGGGTTACGGTTAGGGTCAGGGTATTCAGAGGAAGGGGTAGGTTTATGGTTTGGGTTAGGATATACAGGGGTGGGGTTAGGATTAGGGTTTGGGTTAGGGTTTAGGGTTAGGGATAGGGTTAGGATTAGGGTTAGGCTTAGGGTAAGGGTTAGGGTTAGGGTTAGGGTTAGACTTAGGGTTTAGGTTAGGGTAAGTGTAAGGGTTTTGGTTAGGGTTAGGCTCAGGCTTAGGGTAAGGCTTAGGGTTTGGTTTAGGGTTAGGGTTAGGGTTAGGGTTAGGGTATTCATAGGTAGGGTTAGTGTTAGGGTAGGGTTAAGGTTAGGGTCAGGCCTTCAGAGGTAGGGTTAGGGTTAGAGTTAGGGTAAGGCTTAGGTTTAGGGTTAGGGTTAGGGTTAGGTTAGGGTATTCAGAGGTAGGGTTTTGGTTAGGGTTAGGGTGAGGGTAAGGGTTAGGGTATTAAGAGGTAGGGTTAGGTTTAGGGTTAGGGGTAGGGTTAGGGGTAAGGTATTCAGAGGTAGGGTTAGTGTGAGGGGTAGGGTTTTGGTTAGGGTATTCAGAGGTAGGGTAAGGGTTAGGTTTAGGGTTAGGTTTAGGGTTAGGGGTAGGGTATTTAGAGGTAGGGTTAGGTTTAGGGGTAGGGGTAGGGTATTAAGAGGAAGGGTTATGGTTATGGTTAGCGTAAGGGTTAGGGTATTCAGAGGTAGGGTTAAGCTTAGGGTTTGAGTTAGGGTTAGGGTATTCAGAGGTAGGGTTAGGGTTAGGGTAATGGGTTAGGGTTAGGGTTAGGGTATTAAGAGGTAGGGTTAGGGTTAGGGTGAGTGTATCAGGAGGTTGTGTGTGGGTTAGGGTTAGGGTAATGGTATCCAGAGGTAGGGTTAATGTAAGGGTTAGGGTTAGGGTATTCAGAGGTAAAGTTAGGGTTAGGGTTAGAGTATTCAAAGGTAGGGTTTGGATTAGGGTTTCGGTTATGGTTAGGGGTAGGGTATTCAGAGTTAGGGGTAGGGTTAGGGTTAGGGTTAGGGTTAGGGTATTCAGAGGTAGGGTTAGTGTCAGGTTTAGGGTTAGCGTTAGGGCAAGAGTGAGGGTATTCAGAGGTAGGGAAGGTTAGGGTTAAGGTAAGGGTTAGGGTTAGGGTATTCGGAGATAGGGTTATTGTTAGGGTTAGGGTTACCCCTAACACTAACCCTACCTCTGAATACCCTAACATTACCCTAACCCTTACCCTTACGTAACCGTAACTCTAACCCGAACGCTGAATACCCTAACCCTAATCTTACCCTATCTCTAAATACCTTAAACCGAACCCTAACCCCAACCCTAACCCTAACCCTTACCTTAAAACTAACCCAAACTAACCCTAACCCTAACCCTAGCCCCTAAACCCCAACCCTAACCCTAACCCTAACCCTAACCTAAACCCTGACCCTATCTCCTAAATCTAACCCTAATCCTAACCCTAACCCTAATCCTAACCCTAACCAAAACCCTAACCCTAACCCTAACCCTAACCCTACCCTAACCCCAAACCTTAACCCTAACCCTAACCCTAATCCTAACCCTAACCTTGAACCTAACGCAAACCCTTACCCCACCCCTTACCCTAACCCTAACCCTCACCCTACCCCTTACCTTTGAATATCCTAACCCTTACCCTAACCCTAACCCTAACCCCTAAACCTACCCCTAAACATAACCCTAAACCTACCTCTTAATACTATAAGCCTACTCTAACCCTAACCTTAACCCTAACCCTAACCATAAACCTAACCCTCACCCTAACCCTCACCCTAACCCTAACCCTAAACCCTAACCCTAACTCTAACCCTAACCCTAACACTTACCCTAACCCTAACCCTAACCCTAACCCTCAACCCTACGCCTAACCCTAACCCTAACCCTAACCCTAACCCCTTAACCCTAACCCTCATACTAACCCTAACCCTAACCCAACCCTAACCCTCAACCCTAACCCTAACCTTCACCCTTACCCTAACCCTAACCTGAACCCAAACCCTTACTGTAACCCTAGACCCTAACACTACCCTTTGCCCTATCCCTAACCCTAACCTAAGCCTAACCCTAACCCTAGCCCTAACCCTAACCCTAACACTAACCATAACCCTAAACCATAACCCTTACCCTAACCCTAACCCTTAACCCAACCTTAACCCTAACCCTAACCCCAACCCTTACCCTAACCCTAACCCTTACCCTAACCTTAACCTAAACCCAAACCCTATCCGCTAACCCTAACCCTAATCCTAACCCTAACCCTAACACTAACCCTAAACCCTAACCCTTACCCCAACCTAAACCCTAACACTAAACCCTCACCTCACCCTAACCCCAACCCTAACCAGACCCTAACCCAAAACCTAACCCTTTACCTAACCCTAATCCAAAACCTTAACCCTAATCCTAACCCTAAACCCAACCCTGAACCTAACCCTAACGCAAACCCTAACCCTACCCCAAACCCTAACCCTAACCCTAAAACTTACCTCTGAATACCCTAACCCTAACCCTAACCCTCACCCCTAAACCTAACCCTAGACCTAACCCTAACCCAACCTCTGAATACCCTAACACTAACCCTAACCCTAACCTTTACCCTAACCCTAACATTTACCCTAACCCTTACCTAACCCTAACCCTAACCCTTACCCTAACCCTTACCTTGAAACCGTACCCTTACCCTAACCCAAACATTATCTCTGCATACCCTAACCCTAACCCTTACCCTAATCCTTACCCTACACGTTCCTCTGAATACCCTAACCCCAACCCTAACCTAACGCTAACTATCACCCTAACCCTACCGTTGAATACCCTAACCCTAACCCTAACCCTAAGCCTAACCTGAAGCCTAACCCAACCCCTAACCCTACACCTATCCCTAACACTTACCATAACCCTAACCCTACCTCTGAATACCCTAACCCTAACCCTAACCCTAAACCTAACCCTAACCCTTACCCTAACCCTAACCTTAACCCTAACCCCCTCACCCTTACTCTTACACTAACCCTAAGCCTAACCCTAACCCTAACCGTAACTCTACCTCTGACTACCCTAACCCTAACCCTAACCCTAACTCTAACCCTAACCCTAAGCCCACCCCTGTATACCCTAACCCTAACACTTACCCTAACCCTAACCCAAACCCTAAACCTAACCCTAACATTAACCCTAACCCTAACTCTTACCCTAACCGGACCCCTAACCCTAACCCTCAAACCTACGCCTAACCCTAACCCTTACCCTAACCCTAACCTTGAACCCGTACCCTTACCCTAACCCAAACATTATCTCTGCATACCCTAACCCTAACCCTTACCCTAACCCTTACCCTAAACGTTCCTCTGAATACCCAAACCCCAACCCTAACCTAACGCTAACTATCACCCTAACCCCACCTCTGAATACCCTAACCCTAACCATAACCCTAAGCCTAACCTGAAGCCTAACCCAACCCCTAACCCTACACCTATCCCTAACACTTACCATAACCCTAACCCTACCTCTGAATACCCTAACCCTAACCCTAACCCTAACCCTAAACCTAACCCTAACCCTAACCTAACCCTAACCCTAAACCTAACCCTTACCCTTACCCTACCCCTAACCTTAACCCTAACCCCCTAACCCTTACTCTTACACTAACCTAAGCCTAACCCTAAACCTAACCTTAACTCTACCTCTGACTACCCTAACACTAACCCTAACCCTAACTCTAACCCTAACCCTAAGCCCACCCCTGTATACCCTAACCCTAACACTTACCCTAACCCTAACCCAAACCGTAAACCTAACCCTAACATTAACCCTAAACTATACTCTTACCCTAACCCACCCCTAACCCTAACCCTCAAACCTACGCCTAACCCTAAACATAACCCTAACCCTAACCCCTTAACCCTAACCCTAACCCTAACCTAACCCTAACACTAACCTTAACCCTTAACCCTAACCCTAACCCTAACCCTAACCCTTACCCTAACCCTAACCCTGAACCCAAACCCTTACTCTAACCATAACCCTAACCCTAACCCTTACCCTAACCCTAACCTAACACTAACCCTAACCCTAGCCCTAACCCTACACCTTACACTAACTCTAACCCTAAACCATAACCCTTACCCTAACCCTAACCCTTAACCCAACCTTAACCCTAAACCTAAACCTAACCCTAACCGCTAAACCCCAACCCTAACCCTAACCCTAACTCTAACCCTTACCCTAACCCTAACATAAACCCTAACCCTATCCCCTAACCCTAACCCTAATCCTAACCCTAATCCTAACCCCAACCCTAACCCAAACCCTAACCCTAACCCTAAACCTAAACCTAACACTAAACCCTCACCCTAACCCTAAACCTAACCCTAACCTAACCCAAACCCAAACCCTAACCCTAACCTAACCCAAACCCTTACACTAACCCTACCCCTAACCCTAACCCTTAGCTCTGAATACCCTAACCCTAACCTTAACCCTAACCCCTAAACCTAACCCCTAACCTAACCCTAACCCAACCTCTAAATACCCTAAACCTAACCCTAACCCTAACCTTAACCCTAACCCTAACAATAGCCATAACCCTCACCCTAACCAAAAACCCTAACCCTACACCCTAAACGTAACTCTAACCCTAACCCTAACACTTACCCTAACCCTAACCCTAACCTAAACCCTACGCCTAACCTTTTCCTCACCCCTAACCCTAACCCTAACCCCTTAACCCTAACCCTAACCCTAACCCTAACCCTAACCTAACACTTACCCTAACCCTAACCCTAAGCCTTTACCCTAACCGTAAGCCTAACCCTTACCCTACAGCTAACCCTGCACCCAAACCCTTACTCTTACCCTAACCCTAACCCTAACCCTAACCTAACCCTAACCCTAACCCTAGCCCTAACCCTAACAATAACCCTAACCCTAAACAATAACCCGTACCCTAATCCTAACCCTTAACCCAACCCTAACCCTATCCCTAACCTAACCAAAACCGTACCCCTATCCCCTAACCCTAACCCTAATCCTAACCCTAACCCTAACCCTAACCCTACCCAAACCCTAACCGTAACCCTAACCCTAACACTAACCCCAAACCCCAACCCTCAACCTAACCCTAACCCTAACACTTAACCCTCACCCGTACCCTAACCCTTACCCTAACCTAACCCCAACCCAAACCCTAACCCTAACCTAACCCTAACCCTAAACCTTAACCCTAATCCTAACCCTAACCCTTACCCTGACCCTAACCCTAACGCAAACCCTAACCCTACCCCTAACCCTATCCCTAACCCTAAAACTTACCTCTGAATACCCTAACCCTAACCCTAACCCTCACCCCTAAACCTAACCCTAAACCTAACCCTAACCCAACCTCTGAATACCCTAACCCTAACCCTAACCTTTACCCCAACCCTAACATTGACCCTAACCCTCACCTAACCCTAACCCTAACCGTTACCCTAACCCTAACATTGAACCCGTATCCTTAACCTAACACAAACATTATCTCTGCATAACCTAACCCTAACCCATACCCTTACCGTTACCCTAACCCTACCTCTGAATACCCTAACCCCAACCGTTACCTAACATTAACCATCACCCTAACCCTACCTCTGAATACCCTAACCCCAACCCTAACCCTAACCCTAAGCCTAACCCGAAGCCTAACCCTACCCCTTACCCCGAACCAATCCCTAACCCTAAACATAACCCTTACCCTACCTCTTAATACCCTAACCCTAACCCTAACCCGAACCCTAACCCTAAACCTTACCCTAACCCAAACCTTAACCCTAACCCCCTAAACTTACCCTTACACTAACCCTAACCCTAACCCTAACCCTAACCCTACCTCTGACTACCCTAACCCTAACCCTAACTCTAACCCTAACCCTAAGCCCACCCCTTTATACCCTAACCCTAACCCTTACCCTAACCCTAACCCTAAGTCCTAAGCCTAACATTAACCCTAACCCTAACCCTTACCCTAACCCCTCCCCTAACCATAACCCGCAAGCCTATGCCTAACCCTTAACCTAACCCTAACCCTAACTCTAACCCCTTAACCCTAACCCTAACCCTAACCCTAACCTAACCCTAATCCTAACCCTAACCCTTAACCCTAACCCTATCCCTAACCCTTACCCTAACCCTAACCCTACACCCAAACCCTTACTCTAACCCTAACCCTAACCCTTACCCTAGCTCACACCCTACCCTAACCCGAACCCTAACCCTAACACTAACCCTAACACTAAACCTAACCCTAAACCATAACCCTTACCCTAACCCTAACCCTTAACCCAACCTTAACCCTAACCCTTAACCTAACCCTAACCGCAAAACCCCAACCCTAACCCTAACCCTAACCTTAACCCTGACCCAAACCCTAACCCTATACCCTATACCCTACCCCTAACCCTAATCCTAAGCCTCAACCTAACCCTCACCCTAAACCAAACCCTAACCCTAACCCTAACCCTAACACTAAACCCTGAACCTAACCCTAACCCTAACCCTAACATAACCCTCACCCAAACCCTAACCCTTACCTTACCCTTACCCTAACCCTAACCCTAACCCTACCCCTAACCCTAACCCTTTCCTCTGAATACCCTAACCCTAACCCTAACCTTAACCCTAACCCCTAAACCTAACCCTACACCTAACACTAACCCAACCTCTGCATACCCTAACCCTAACCCTAACCCTAACCATGACCCTACCCCTAACCATAACCCTAACCCTCACCCTAACCCTAACCCTAACCCTAAACCTAACCCTAACCCTTACCCTAACACTAACCCTAACCCTAACCCTCAACCCCACGCCTAACCCTTACCTCAACCCTAACCCTCACCCTAACCCCTCACCCTTACCCTAACCCTAACCCTAACCCTACACCTAACCCTGAACCCAAACCCTTACTCTAGCCCTAACCTTAACCCTAACCCTTACCGTAACCCTTACCCTAACCTACCCCTTACCCAAACCCTAGCCCTAACCCTGGATCTAACACTAACCCTATCCCTAAACCATTAACCTTACCCTAACTCTAACCCTTAACCCAATTCTACCCCTAACCCTAACCCTAACCAAAACCCTACCCCTATCCCCTAACACTAACCCTAATCCTAATATTAACCCTTACCCTAACCCTTACCCAAACCCTAACCCTAACCCTTACACTTACCCTAACACTACACCCTAGCCCTATCCCTAGCCTAACCCTAACCCAAACGCTAACCCTAACCTAACCCTTACCCTAAATCCTAACCCTGATGCTTACCCTAACCCTAACCCTAATCCTAACCCTAACGCAAACCCTCACCCTACCCCTAACCTTTACCCTAACCCTAACCCTAACCTCTGAATACCCTAACCCTAACCATAACCCTAACCCTCACCCTCACCCTAACCCTAACCCTAACCCTAACCCTAAACCCTAACCCTGACTCTAACCCTAAACCTGACCCTAACGCTAACCCTAACCATAACCCTCAAACCTACGCCGAACCCTAACCGTAACCCTAACTCTTACCCTAACACCTTAACCCTAACCCTCACCCTAACCCTAACCCTAACCCTAACCGAACACTAACCCTAACCCTTCACCCTAACCCTAACGCTTACCCTAACCCTAACCCTGAACCCAAACTCTTACTCTAAACCTAACATTAACCCTAGCCCTTACCCTTACCCTAAACCTAACCTAACCCTAACCCTAACCCTAGCCCTAACCCTAACCCTAACACTAACGTAACCCTAAACCATAACCCTTACCCTAACCCAAACCCATAACCCAACCTTAACCCTAACCCTTACCCTAACACTAACCCTAACCCTAACCCTCAACCCTACGCCTAACCCTAACCTCAACCCTCACCCTAACCCTAACCCCTCACCCTAACCCTAACCCTTACCCTTACCCTACACCTAACCCTGAACCCAAACCCTTACACTAACCCTAACCCTAAACCTAACCCTTACCCTAACCCTTACCCCAACCTAACCCTAACCCAAACCCTAGCCCCGACCCTAACCCTAACACTAACCCTAACTCTAAACCATAACCCTTACCCTAACTCTAACCCTTAACCCAATCCTACCCCTAACCCTAACCCTAACCAAAACCCTACCCCTATCCCCTAACACTAACCCTAATCCTAATACTAACCCTAACCCTAAACCTAACCCAAACCTTTACCCTAACCCTAACCCTGACCCTAACCGTTACCCTAACACTAAACCCTCACCCTAACCCTAACCCTAACGCTAACCTAACCCTAACCCAAACGCTAACCTCAACCTAACCCTTACCCTAAATCCTAACCCTAATCCTTACCCTAACCCTAAGCCTAACCCGAATCCTAACCCTAACGCACACCCTAACCCTACCCCTAACCTTTACCCCAACCCTAACCATAACCCTAACCCCTGAACCTTACCCTAAACCTTACCCTAACCAAACCTCTGCATACCCTAACCCTAACCCTAACGCTAACCTTAACCGTAACCCTTACCATAACCCTAACCCTCACCCTAACCCTAACCCTAACCCTAACCCTAAACCCTAACCCTAACTCTAAACCTAACCCTAAACCTGACACTAACCCTCACCCTGACCGTAACCCTCAAACCTACGCCGAACCCTAACTGTAACCCTAACCTTTACCCTAACACCTTAACCCTAACCCACACCCTTACCCTAACACTAACCTAACACTAACCCTAACCCTAGCCCTAACCCTTAACCCTTACCCTAACCCTAACCCTTACCCTAACCCTAACCCTGAACCCAAACTCTTACTCTAACCCTAACCCTAACACTAGCCCTTACCCTTACCCTAAACCTAACCTAACCCTAACCCTAACTATAGCCCCAACCCTAACCCTTACCCCAACCCTAACCCATAACCGAACCTTAACCCTAACCCTTACCCTAACCCTAATCCTAACCCTAACCGCTAAACCCCAACCCTAACCCTAACCCTAACCCCAACCCTAACATAAACCCTAACCCTGTCCCCTAACCGTTACCCTTATCCTAACCCTAACCCTAACCCTAACCCTATCCCTTACCCTACACCTAACCCTGAACCCAAACACTTACTCTAACCCTAACCCTTACCCTAACCCTTACCCTAACCCTGACGCTAACCCTAGCCCTAACCCTAACCCTAACACTAACCCTAACCCTAAACCATAACACTTACCCTAACCCTAAACCTTAACCCAACCTTAACCCTAACCCTAACCCTAACCAAAACCGTACCCCTATCCCCTAAACCTTACCCTAATCCTAACCCTAACCCTAACCCTAACCCTAACACTAAACCCTCACCGTAACCCTAATCCTAACCCTAACCTAACCCTAACCCTAACACTTACCCTAACCCTAACCTTGAACCCGTACCTTTGCCCTAATCCAAACACTATCTCTGAATACCCTAACCCTAACCCTTACCCTAACCCTAACCCGAACCCTACCTCTGAATACCCTAACCGTAACCCTAACCCTAACCATCACCATAACCCTACTTCTGAATACCCTAAGCCTAACCCTAACCCTTAGCCTAACCCGAAGCTTAACCCTAACCCTAAGCCCAACCCTAACCCTAACCGTAACCATAACCCTACCTCTGAATACCCTAACCCTAACCCTAACCCTACCTCTGAATAGCCTTACCCTAACCCTAACACTAACCCTAACTCTTACCCTAACCCTAACCCAAATCATAACCCTAACCCCTAACCATTACCCTAACCCTAACCCCAACCCTAACCCAACAACTAACACTAACCTTAACCCTGACCCTAACCCTAAACCTAACCCAAAACCCTACCCCTAACCCCAACCCTAACCTTAACCCTAACCCTAACCCTAACATAAACCCTAACCCTACCCCCTAACCCTAACCCTAATCCCAACCCTAACCCTAACCCTAACCCTTAACCCTAACCCTATCCTAACCCTAACACTAAACCCTCATCCTAACCCTAACCCTGACCGTAACCTTACCCTAACCCAAACCCTAACCCAACCCTAACCCCAAACCTTAACCCTAATCCAAACCCTAACCCTAACCCTGACCCTAACCCCAACGACAACCCTAAACCTACCCCTTACCCTAACCCTAACCCTAACCCTAACCCTTACCTCTTAATACCCTAACCCTAACTCTAACCCTAACCTCAACCCCTAAACCTAACCCTAAACCTAACCCTAACCCAACCTCTAAATACCCTAACCCTAACCCTAACCATAACCATAACCCTTCCTCTTAATACCCTAACCCTAACCCTAACCCTAACCCTTACCCTAACCCAACCCCCCTAACCATAACCCTAACCCTACCTCTGACTACCCTAACCCTAACCCTAACCCTAACCCTAACTCTAACCCTAACCCTATATACCCTAACCCTAACCCTAACCCTAAACCTAAACCCTAACCCTAACCCTCCCCCAAAACCCTAAACCCTAACCCTAACCCTAACCCAACCTCTGAATACCCTACCACTAACCCTAACCCTAACCTTACCCCTAACCCTAAGATTAACCCTAACCCTAACGTAACCCTAACACTAACCCTTACCCTAACCCCAACCTTGAACCCGTACCCTTACCCTAACATTAACACTATCTCTGCATACCCTAACCCTAACCCTTACCCTAACCCTTACCCTAACCCTACCTCTGAATACCCTAACCCTAAACCTAACCCTAACCATAACCCTAACCCTACCTCTGAATACCCTACCCCTAACCATAAGCCTACCCTAACCCGAAGCCTAACCGTAACCCGTACCCCAACCCTAACCCTTACCCTAACCATAACCCTAACCCTACCTCTGAACACCCTAACCCTAACCCTAACCCCAACCCCCCTACCCCTAACCCTAACCCTAACCCTAAGCCTAACCCTAACCCTACCTCTGACTACCCTAACCCTAACCCTACCCCTAACTCTAACCCTAACCCTAAGCCAACCCCTGTACCCTAACCCTAACCCCAACCCTAACCCTAACCCTAAACCCTGACCCTAACCCTCCCCTAAACCCTAACCCTAACACTAACCCTTACCCTAACCCTACCTCTTAATACCCTAACCATACGCCTAACCCTAACCCTAACCCTAACCCTACCTCTGACTACCCTAACCCTAACCCTAACTCTAACCCTAACCCTAAGCCAACCCCTGTATACCCTAACTCTAACCCCAACCCTAACCATAAATCTAACACTAAACCCTTACCCTAACCCTCCCCTAAACCCTAACCCTAACCCTAACCCTAATCCTACCTCCTTATACCCTAACCATAACCCTTACCCTAACCCTAACCCTAACACTTACCCTTAACCCTGACCCTAACCCTAAACCTCAACCCTATGCCTAACCCTAACCCTTACCCTAACCCCTTAACCCTTACCCTAACCCATACCCTTACCCTAACCTAACCCTTACCCTAACCCTAACCCTTAACAATTACCCTAACCCTAACCCTTACCCTAAACCTAACCCTGAACCCAAACCTTACTCTTACCCTAACCACAACCCTAGCCCTTACCCTCAACCTAACAATAACCTAACCCTAACCCTAACCCTAGCCCTAACCCTAACCGAAACACTAACCCCAACCCTAAAAATTAACCCTTACCCTAACCCTAACCCTTAACCCAACCTTAACCCTAACCCTAACCCTAACCTAACCCTAACACCAACCCCTACACCCCAACCCTAACCCTCACCCTAACCCTAACCCTAACCCTAACCTAAACCCTAACCATATAACCTTACCCTAACCCTAATGCTAACCCTAACCCTAACCCTAACCCTAACCCTTAACCCTAACCCTAACCCTAACCCTAACCCTAACACTAAACCCTCACCAGAACCCTAACACTCACCCTAACCTAACCCCAACCCAAACCCTAACCCTAACCTAACCCTAACCCAAACCTTAACCCTAATCCTAACCCACACTCCAAGCCTGACCCTAACCCTAACGCAAACCCTAACCCTAACCTAACCCTAACCCTAACACTAAACCCTCACCCTAACCCTCCCCCAAACCCTAACCCTACCCCTAACCCTAACCCTTACTCTTAATACCATAACCCTAACCCTAACCCTAACCCTAACCCTAAACCCCAACCCTAACCCTAACCCTCAACCCTACACCTAACCCTAACCCTTTCCCTAAGCCTAACACTAACCCTAACCATAACCCTAACCCTCAGCCTAACCCTAACCCTAACCCTAACGCAACACCCTAACCCTAACTCTAACCTTAACCCTAACCCTTACCCTAACCCTAACCCTAACCCTAACACTCAACCCTACGCCTAACCCTAACCCTAACCCTAACCCTAATTCCTTAACCCTAACCCTTACCCTAACCCTAACCCCTGAACCTAACCCGTAACCTAACCCTAACCCAACCTCTGAATACCCTCACCCAACCCTAACCCTTACCTTGACCCTAACCCTAACCATAACCCTAACCCTGACCCTAACCCTAACCCTGACCCTAACCCTAAACCCTAACCCTAACTCAAACCCTAACCCTAACCCTTACCCTAACCCTAACCCTAAACCTAACACTCAACCCTACGCCTAACCCTAACCCTAACCCACAACCTCTTTACCCTAACCCTGACCCTAACCCTAACCTAACCCTAACCCTAACCCTTAACCAAAACCCTCACCCTAACCCTTACCATACACCTAACCCTGAACCCAAACCCTTACTCTAACCCTAAACCTAACCCTTACCCTGACCCTAACCCTCACCTATCCTAGCCCTTACCCTAACCCTAACACTAACCCTCACCCTAAACCATAACCCTTACCCTAACCCTAACCCTTAACCCAACCTTAACCCTAACCCTAACCCTAACCCTAACCCCTAAACCCCAACCCTAACCCCAACCCTAACCCTAACCCTAACATAAACCCACACCCTATCCCCTAACCCTAACCCTAATCCTAACCCTACCCCTAACCCTAACCCAAACCCCAAACCCCAACCCTTACACTAACCCTCACCCTACCACTAAACCCTCACCCTAACCCTCACCCTAACACTAACCTAACCCTTACCCTAACCTAACCCTAACCCAAACCCTAACCCTAACCTTACCCTAACCCTAAACCTTAACCCTAATCCTTACCCTAACCCTAACCCTGACCCTAACCCTAACGCAAACCCTTACCCTACCTCTAACCCTAACCCTAACCCTAACCATTACCTCTGAATACCCCAACCCTTACCCTAACCTTTACCCCTAAACCTAACCCTAAACCTAACCCTAACCCAAGCTCTGAATACCCTAACCCTAACCCTAACCCTAACCGTAACCCTAACCCTAACATTAACCCTACCCTAACCTAACCCCTACCCTAACCCTTACCCTAACCCTAACCTTGAACCCGTACCTTTGCCCTAACCCAAACACTATCTCTGAATACCCTAACCCTAACCCTTACCCTAACCCTAACCCTAACCCTACCTCTGAATACCCTAACCGTAACCCTAACCCTTACCATCACCATAACCCTACCTCTGAATACCCTAACCCTAACCCTAACCCTACCTCTGAATACCCTTACCCTAACCCTAACACTAACCCTAACTCTTACCCTAACCCTAACTAAAATCATAACCCTAACCCCTAACCCTTACCCTTACCCTAACCCCAACCCTAACTCAACAACTAACACTAACCTTAACCCTGACCATAACCCTAACCCAAACCCAAAACCCTAACTCTAACCCCAACCCTAACCTTAACCCTAACCCTAACCCTAACCCTGAATACCCTTACCCTAAACCTTACCCTTACCCTACCTCTGAATACCCTAACTCTAAACCTAACCCTAACCTTTACCCTTACCTTAACCCTAACCTTAACCCTAACCCTAACATTAAAACTAACCCTAACCTAACCCTAACCCTTTCCCTAACCCTAACCTTGAACCCTAACCCTAACCCTAACCCTGTCTCTGAATACACTAACCCTAAGCCTTACCCTAACCCTAACTCTTACCCTACCTTTGCATACCCTAACCCTAACCCTAACCCTATCTCTGAATAGCCTTACACTAACACTTACCCAAAAGCAAACCCTAACCCTACCTCTTAATACCCTAACCCCAACACTCACCCTAACCCTGACCGTAACCATACCTCTGAATCCCCTAACTGTAACCCTAACCCTAACCTCAACCCTACCTCTGAATACTTTAACCTAAACCCTAATCCTAACCATAACCCTAACCCTAACCCTACCTCTTAATAACCTTACCCTTACCCTAACCCTTACTCTAACCCTAACCCTAACCCCTAACCCTAACCCTAACCCAACCATAACCCCACCCAAAACCCTTACCCTAACCCGAACCTAAACGTCAACCCTTATCCTAACCCCAAACCCTACACCGGACCCTAACTCTAACCCTATATCTGAATACCCTGACCCTCACCCTTACCCTAGCCCTAACCCTACCTCTGAATACCCTAACCCTTACCCTAACCCTAGCCCTAACCCTACCTCTAAATACCCTAACCCTTAACCTAACCCTACCCTGTAGCCTCAACCTTACCCTAACCCTAACCCTAATCCTAAACCCTAACCCTAACCCTAACCCTAACCCTAACCCTAACACTAACCCCACCCCTTTATACTCTTACCATAACCCGAACCCTAACCCTACCTCTGAATACCCTAACCCTAACCCTGAATACGCTTACCCTAAACATAAACCTAACCCTATCTCTGACTACCCTAACCCTAACCCTTACCCTAACCCTAACCTTAACCCCTACCCTAACATTAACCCTAACCCCAACCAAACCTAAACCCTTATCCTAACCCTAACCCAAACCTTGAAACCTAACCCTTACCCTTACCCTAACCATATATCTGAATACCCTAACCCTAACACCTACCCTAACCCTAACCTTAACCCTACCTCTGAATACCCTAACCCTTACTCTAACCCTCACCCGAACCCTAACCTTAACCCTAACCCTTACCCTAAACCCTGACCCTAACGCTAACCCTAACCCTAACCCTTACCCTAACCCTAACCCTAACCCTA